>NC_041054.1:29074988-29269448 GCF_900634775.1 Gouania willdenowi | reverse complement strand
CATCATATTTATTCTTGAAATATTTCATACATGTAGGTACCAATGTATGTATGAATTATAGGGTTTTTTTTTGGGGAGCATACTGATTGATTGATGGATCGTTAATTGATTATACTTTATTAATCCCAGAGGGGGAATCCAGTTTTCAGTTACATCCGACCAAGAAACATGAAGGACAATAACATTCACATGGGGGACAGGTACGGGAGTACTGGGGAGGCCGCCAGGCAAGAGCGCGCTCCGTTTCTTAGATGAGTAATATAAAACAATGGGGAGGAAGAAGAGATATAAAAAAAAAAGCAAAACCAACTATGCCCTTTGTAGAGAGGGGCGGAGTTTGGGATCATGAAAAAACTCTTCACCGACATTGCAACGAAAACAATTCAATTCAACTTTATTTATATAGCTCAAAATACAACAAAGTCATCTCAAAGCACTGAACAAAATATAAAGTCGCATAGTAAAAAAAGAAAGAACCAGACAATATCCACATGACAAGCATTTAGCGAGAGTGGGAAGAAAAAACGGAATAAATCTCCAGCGGAACCAGGTCAGAGGTGGCAGCCATCTGCTTTGACTGGTTAGGGTTAGTGAACAGAAGGACAAACAGAATAGGAGAGAAGGATAGACCATCCAAGTGTCCCACACTAGTTGAGCCATGAACCATTGATCAGGAACCGCCAGCTCCAAACACAATAAACACAACAAACAATTCAATACAACAGCACCTTAGCACAGGGGATGGATCTTTAGGATTAGGGTAGTTTGCAGGTCAGCCACAGTGTGGCGCTGCCCTTATGACTCCTCCTACTGCCATACACAGTATGAATTTGATATATTTTTAATCCTGATGTACAAAATTCACAATTCTTCTGTGCCATATCTATAACTAACATACAATACACATATTTTATTATAATGTACACAAGAAAGTGAATGTTTACAGTCTATCTTTTATGTTCTTTTAGAGTGGGGGGAGGAGGGTGCTGGGAGGATATAAATATTAACTTTGTTCACCTGAAACGCAGTCATTCATTATTAAGCTAATTTATTAATGTAATAAAATATAGAACGTATATAGTTGTGGTTTCAATCAACGCTTACTTACGGCTCGCATGCACATAATGTATTTGTGTGTACTCTGGGTATACTGTACTCGCTAGTGTGTTTTTGCACTGACAAGGACCCATAAGATTGAGGACTAGGCTAACACAACAACTGTAATGTGCACGTGCATGATAATAATGAAAAGAAAAAACTTAGAATTAAAGGAACTAAGCTGTTAATCAATTTACCTGTGATATAATCTTTATAGTGTCTTTTGTTTGGGTCAGGAATGAAGCCCTCTCTGTTGATTCTCACCAGCCATAGTTTACGTCTCTCATACGAAAGCCTTTCTGTCTCTGTTCCTTGATAATAAATCACTTTTGGAATATCAAAATATTGTCTCTTCGTCGTGTCGGGATCAGCATGGTTTGTGCAGCCCCACACAACACAGGTGTGACCCGATGTTTCAGGATATTATCATGATTCGTAACACAAACAGTTTAACTAACTTGGATTGACACACAAGATGGCGGCGTATGGAATTGTGGGTAATTTGATACGTCATCGGAAACCTATCTATAGCCTTAAATGAATGTTCAGGCAGGATGCTAACGCTGACTGGCTGTTCAAAAAAGATACTAATGCTGACTGATTTTCAGAAAAGAGGCTAACGCTGACTGGCCGTTCAGAGAAGGATGCTAACGCTAACTGTTGGGATGCAAACTTTGACTAGCCGTTCAGAAAAAAAGCTAACGCTGACTGGTTGAATGCTAATGCTGACTGGCTGTTCGGAAAAGATGCTAACGCTGACTGGCTGTTCAGAAAAGATGCTACCACTGACTGGCTGTTCAGAAAAGATGCTAACACTGACTTGCTAACACTGACTAGCTATTCAGAAAGATGCTAACACTGACTGGCTTTTCAGAGAAGATACTAACACTGACAGGCGGGATGCTAACACTGACTCTGCTGTTCAGAAAGATGCTATTGTTGACTGGCTGTTCGGAGAAGATGCTAACGCTGACTGGCTGTTCAGAAAGGTGCTAACACTGACTAGCAGTTCAACAAAGATGCTGACACTGACTAGCTATTCAGAAAAGATGTTAACACTGACTCTGCTGTTCAGAAAAGATGCTATTGTTGACTGGCTGTTCAGAGAAGATGCTAACGCTGACTGGCCATTAAAGAAGATGCTAACGCTGACTGGCGGGATGCTAACGTTGATTGGCTGTTCAGAAAACATGCTAACGCTTACTGATTGTTCAGAGAAGATGCTAACACTGACTGGCAGGATGTGTTCAGAGAAGATGCCTACGCTGACTGGCAGGATGCGTTCAGAGAAGATGCTAACGCTGACTAGCAGGATACGTTCAGAGAAGATGCTAATGCTGACTGGCGGGATGCGAACGTAGATTGGCTGTTCAGAAAAGATGCTGATGCTTACTGGCCGTTCAGAGAAGATGCTAACGCTGACTGGCGGGATGCTAACGTTGACAGGCTGTTTAGGGGGAATACTAACAGTTTATGCCATTTTAGTGGGGATGCTAAAACTGACTGGCTTTTCATGTGATATGCTAACAGTTAATGGCATTTTAGAGGGGATGCTAACACTTTTCTTTTTTTTTTTTTCCTCCTTGTCTGCACATGCTGTCAAAGGTCAACACTACAAGAAGTGCAATCATTATGAGACAGCAATGTATGTTTTGTTGATTTATTTTATTGCTTAATTGTGACCATCACCAGCCCTCCCTAAGGAAGGGTAAGAAATATTTTATTATAGGGAGGATATAAAAAGGGAGAGCAGTGTTACACCTAGGTGGAGGGGGGAGGGGAAAGGGAGCAGGGAGGAGAGACTCAAGATAGGAATAAAAAGGGTGGGGAAGAATAGATTGTTATTACAGTGAGGGTGAGATGTGAAGTTGTAGAATATATTGTGCTCGGGGATGCTAACACTGACTGTTTAGCGTGGATGTTAACGCTTGCTGGTTGTGTAGGGAGGATGCTAATGGTTAATGGCTGTTTAGGTGGGATGCTACGCTGACACAAAGAGCAAAAGGCTTTGTTACAAAAATAAACAACTGGAGATAACCACTGCATGGAACAGTGATGGGCAACTCTTATCACAGCAGGGCCACCAAAATGTGATTGTTTTTAATCAAGGAGCACATAATAATGATCAATCTGGGCCTTAAAACATAAAGAACAAAGGTTTTTGTCTACTTTGGAGTTGTTGTGTGTATTTTTGTTGTTTTCTATATTTTTTCTCATGTTGTGTTATTGCTATTGTTGTTTTGTGTGTGTTTTGGGTCATTCTTGTCAATATTTGTTGTTTTTTTTTTTTTTTTTTTTTCTTTTTTTTTTTTTTTTTTTGTTGTCTTTTTGTGTATTTTATCATTGGAACAAGGTCATTTCCCTTAAGAGACATTTAACTGTTCGTCTTCTGCATCTTGAATATGTATTCTAAAAAAATAATAATTTGCAAATGGAAGAAAAATCCCGAGTGACTCAAACATTGAATGGAAGAAGCTCTTGTCATGCTCCTGCAGGGGCAGTAGTTGGGACACAAATGTAGCTTTAGCTTCTATTCTCACATTTGAATGCACTCCACTCGCAGCTGTGCAAAGTTTTCTCATCAGAAGGTGAGATGAGACACAATGATTGAATCACAACACATGAATACACAGTGCAAACAAGCTATTTTGCTCCTTGTTTTCTGCGAGTACATTCACTCGTTTCCATGTCTCGAGGGCTTAAAGCACCTCTTTGTTTGAGACACCACTTAAGCTCCAGTCCCACACTTCTATCTGTGTGTTGGATTGATTTAATAGGCTTTTTATAAGATTGCTGAACTGTGGGGGTGTGGTTATTAGAATGCTGCCACAGCCCTGGGGACTGTTACAGTGGGTCGTTGTATGGGAATTAAACGGCACTCCAGAGACATCCTGCACCTCTGGGCTCCAGGTTTAATGTGACATCTTTACAGACAAAAGAAGGAAGTCGTCCATCACACTTTGACTAAAAAAAAAAAACCTGAATGATCTGCTGCAGATTGAAATGAAGAACTAGCGGAAACATTATGAAGGCAGATAGGTTGCAAAATATGAGAGCTTATAGGATATGATGTGAGCTTGTGTATAAAAAAATCCACACACGTGAAATGACACAAATGATGAGAAAAATGTGAACCTGTAGTAGCGCTGCACAATTAATCGGATTTTAATCGTAATCACAATCTTGGTTGCCATGATTAAATAAACCTGATCGTTGGCAGTATTTACATTTATAATACATGCTCGGCACTCTGTAATAGTGGATTCATTCAGTGAGCCGTTGGGTTATTATTTTTAATTACTTTTCTAATTATAATTATTATTTAAAGTTTAATTTTGCACTGAAAACTGTACTAATAAAAACAGTTATTTAAACTTTGTTTTTATTTGCAAGTGTAACAAAATTAAAAAAAACAAAAAAAAAATTAAAAAACAATAATTTAACAAAGGGTAAACATGACACATTACCAGATATGATCAATAATTGTTATTATAATCATATTTACATTGATCAAAATAATGGTGATTATCATTTTAGCCATAATCGTGCAGCCTAACCTGTAGATTTAAAATTTAAACGCAGATAAAATATTCACAAATGTGCAGACTGATATTTACACTAAAAAAATACAAATATAATACAAACAAATAAAATCCAGCATTTCTGCAGTTACAAATCTGTTTTGCAAAATGTGTTGCAAAACTCAAGCAGTGCAAATTCACACAAAAAAAGTAGTTTGTGCATCTGTAGCGTCAGATTTAAGAAGTTGTAACTGGAGAGTTGTGGTTGTAAACGATAATTTTCACAAGTAATAAAAAAAAAAAAATAAAAAAAAACATGCAAATGTTGGATAATCTGAATACCCTTTGTTATTTCGTTATTCTGTTTTAAAACCAAATCATAATAACAAATAAAGTTCATTTTGTTTTACTGACTTAAAACCAAAACACAAATAGAGAAAAATCAAAAACAGATAAGCAGCATTTTTCTGTTAAAATTAAATTTTGTTCTGATTCTGTGATATTTGGATATTTACAGGAAACTATGAAATAGAGCTTCATGTTTTAATCTCACCACACAGAGGGGACCCACAAAAGGGGGCAGACTTTTACTCCAGCAACGCATAAGTCACACAACTGATGAACTGGTGAATTAAAACGTGATTAAAACATATGTCAATCAAAACAAAAAATGGATGTTATGTAAATCATGCACATGTTTTGTTGTTAAAGGACCCAGAGGTGGTTTAATGAATCTACTGGTGCTCCTCGTTTCTTGTGATCAACTTCCATGTGTGTGATGGCTGCTGTTAGTGGCTAGCGGTATTATAATGTGCAAAATAAACATTTTTACTGCCCTCAAAAAAGCTGTAATTGTTTTTGCAAAAGGGTGAAATGTGTCAGAAAAGTTCTAACATCTATTGTTCCTCACACCAGCCTCACAGTTGATAGTCAGTCACCAGTTTATCTGGATACTGTTTGGACCGTAACACCGTTCGGTAAAGTTGGCAGATATTCACAGATTCAGACACAAATTATGTGTCTTTACCCTCGGTGTGAGGTGGACAACAGATAACTGGATGGATTGTATTTGTATTGTATTAGTGTAAATATCAGTCTCCACATTTGTGAATATTTTTCTGACTTCACATTCAGATCACACGTGTTAATATTTTCTTTTTAAATTTTAACTGTACGGGTTTGCATTTTTTCCCCATCATTTGTGACATGAAATTCATTTCACGAGTGTGGATATTTTATTCACATCACATTCTACAAGCTCTCACATTTTGCAACATATCTACCTTCATAAAAATATTCCATTTTTTTCCCACACTGGTACAGTGTCAGGGTTTCCATGTGAGCCACAGTGCGATGCGTCATTAAAGGCCTGTGTTCTCTAACATTTGCTTGATTTGTCCTTGTTGCTTTCTGTTTTTGTTTAGTTCTTTTTTATCTGCACATGAGCATACAATCTGAATAAATATGCCACAGGCTCTGCTTGTCTTGTTTGTTGAAGGATATCTGCAGCTTCATTCTGACTTCGTCCTCACACGCCTCTCTCTGCTGACCTTGCACTGTTGACACTTTAATTACTTGGATTTTCATTTCATGCTTGTGTTTTTTGGACATCTCATTTTCCTATATTTAAAATATGTTTTGTCTCTCCTGGTTTTCCATTGGTTGTATCACAATCAAGAATGAGAAAAAAGACTGATTGACTTGTTTGAAGGGTCATGCCATCATTGTTCAGGCCAGCATTTAGGATCATGAACAATGTGAGCATTAACACAGGAGTCTTGTGTATTTTCGTATATTATTTCTCATTTTTAGTTGTCATTTTGTGATATTTTGGAGAAACACCATCTATTTAATACAGGCGATTTGCTCGGATGCTTACCTGAGGACCCCTGCCACCACTTAGCTGCCCCTGATGTTGCCTGTGTGCACTGTCCAATATAAACAGTGCTTCAACCAGACGTAGCGTCTTGTTTAATGGATCATTCTACATGTGCGAACACGGATGTCGACATCGGCTTCATTCTGGTCAGACAGGTTAGAGATGTGTTCCAGTTTTGGCCCAAATAACTCTACTGTGCGCAACCTCCATGTTTGTGCACACGCGTTCTCCGGATGTGTATGTGTGTGAGCGCACGCGTCCTCTGTATGTGTGTTTGTTTAAATATTACTGCAGGTCCCACATAATACATCATTTAAATTTGAAAAGAGTATCTTGGATTAAGTCTTTTAAATAAAATGGTATTTCTTGTCTCTACAGAGTGCGTGAGTATTTATTAGTGGAGGAATATATTATATATATATGTGTGTAGGTATATATATATATATATAATCTATGTTGTATGTATCTATATATCATATATCTATATATATGTGTATGTATGTATAATATATATATATATATGTGTCTGTATGTATCATCGTCTATATATGTTCTATAGGGAATGGACCACATGTACACACACACCAATGTCCTCACACAACACGCCAGTGAGGTGTAACCTGAGTGCTGAGGGGAACCAGTCCTATCAGTCATCTTTCACCCACAGCCCCTGCCATCCCATCATGACACTCCATGCTCCGCTTTGCCCATCACGCAGGTTGGCCATGTAGAAAGTCTGCTGATAGAGGCGACGTGCACCATGGCTTCAGATTATGACTCGTCTATAAAGGCTCAGTCACAACAGAAAAGTCTGAGCGCAAATACAAAACTCTGCTCTTGGCTTTTACTTTTTACTTTTTTACTTTATCTTTCTTTTTCTCCAATCCCACCAAACTACAGATGTGACTCATCTTTCTGGACGTTAACTGCATCTATCTCCAGTGGAGGACAGTTTGTGAATGTTGTGTGCAGGATGAATGGCTGTGGAATGAACTTAGCCTGTAATAATGCAACGGTCACTCATAATTTAACTGTTTAAGGAGAAGAGGTGGGAACGAGTCGCTGAAGCATCTACTGAACGAGTCACACTGCTGTGTGTGAAAAGATTCACTTCTTCATAAGCACTCATGCTTTTTACTGCCTGTGTTTTACATTTAAAAAGGTTCAGATGATTAATCATTTCTAAATATAGTGGCATATGATATTTTTAATCCAGGCTTCATTCTTCAAAAAGGAATGTATATATATATATATATATATTAGGTTCGTTTTACCCTACTGATGATGTGTTGTTGCAATAGTAATCCTATATACGTATCCTATATATATGGTGGGACTAGATTAAAAACACAACATTGGCGACCGTGGCTCAGCTGATATGTAAAGCGCTTTGAGACTGCTTCAGTGTGGTGATAAAGCGCTATATACTATAAATCAAGTTTTTCATTTTTCCAATTTAAACAGATTTTGGTAAATGACTGAATCAATGAAACAATGAGCTTAAACTACTAAATAAAGTTTATTATTTCCATCACTGAGTGCTAACATATAATGTTTAGAATAAAAAATATTATTGCATTGTTTACAAAGCACAAACTTAAATTGAACTAAGCTATATTCATACTTTTCTAGATTTTTTTGTAAACTTTTTAAAACAAATGTGGTTTTGTATTAAAAATAAAAACATCACTTATTCCAGAACATTCCAGAGTGTCACGGTCCGGTGTGGGTCCGGACCCAAATGCAAGGAGAGATGGAGGCAGGATAGAGGCATATCTTACTTGGAACCAGTCCATATTTATTCTTCAAAATCAAAATCAAAACTTAAATCCAAAACCGGAGGGAGCAGGAACAGGGAGCAAGACCAGACACAGTTGAAAACGAGAGACAACGAACCAGCAACCACACTGTGACCAAGCACTCATTAAATAGTGGAGGAGGCCTGATTAGGAATGGGCCACACCTGGGTGCAAACATGAGGGAGCTACTCAATCACCAAGCACTCACACAGACATCACTGAGGGGTGGAGCCACAAGCAGGAATCCCTGAAACACAGACAAGAGTTAACACCAGACGAGACTCAAAATAAACAAAGACACAGAATAACTGAACTTAAACAGAACATGACATAACCCCCCCTTTAAGGAGCGGGTTCCAAACGCTCTCAAAACAACAAAAAAAATCTAACCACCCAAACACCAACCTAGGGTGGGTGGACAGGGGACCCGGAGGGGAGTCAAGACAGTTCCGGCGGCCTCCCATGAGGCGGAGCCGGCGAAGCAGGGGACCAGGAGTCCGGCGGCCTCCCATGAGGCGGAGCCGGCGAAGCAGGGGACCAGGAGTCCGGCGGCCTCCCATGAGGCGGAGCCGGCGAATCAGGGGACCAGGAGTCCGGCGGCCTCCCATGAGGCGGAGCCGGCGAAGCAGGGGACCAGGAGTCCGGCGGCCTCCCATGAGGCGGAGCCGGTGAGGCAGACGGGAAGACGTCCGGCGAAGAGCGCTCAGACCAGGCAGGCGGGAAGACCTCCGGCGAAGAGGGCTCAGACGAGGCAGGCGGGAAGACCTCCGGCGAAGAGGGCTCAGATGGGAAGACCTCCGGCGGGCCGGGCTCAGGCGGGAAGACCTCCGGCGGGCCGGGCTCAGGCGGGAAGACCTCCGGCGGGCCGGGCTCAGACGAGACAGGAGAGCTGGGAGTTGGCGGCCTGGTGCGGGGAGCCGGCACTGGCGGCGACGTTGGCGGCCGGGTGCGGGGAGCCGGGACTGGCGGCTGGGCAGGCGGCGGCCGGGTGCGGGTAGCCGGGACTGGCGGCTGGGCAGGCGGCGGCCGGGTGCGGGGAGCGGGACTGGCGGCTGGGCAGGCGGCGGCCTGGTGCGGGGAGCCGGGACTGGCGGCTGGGCAGGCGGCGGCCTGGTGCGGGGAGCCGGGACTGGCGGCTGGGCAGGCGGCGGCCTGGTGCGGGGAGCCGGGACTGGCGGCTGGGCAGGCGGCGGCCTGGTGCGGGGAGCCGGGACTGGCGGCTGGGCAGGCGGCGGCCTGGTGCGGGGAGCCGGGACTGGCGGCTGGGCAGGCGGCGGCCTGGTGCGGGGAGCCGGGACTGGCGGCTGGGCAGGCGGCGGCCTGGTGCGGGGAGCCGGGACTGGCGGCTGGGCAGGCGGCGTCCTGGTGCGGGGAGCCGGGACTGGAACACTAGCCTGGGAGCTAGGAGACGCAGGAACGCTAGCCTGGGAGCTAGGAGACACAGGAACGCTAGCCTGGGAGCTAGGAGAAACAGGAACGCTAGCCTGGAAGCTAGGGGACTGGCGGGGTTGGCCCTTTCTTCTCGACCGACCTCTACATCGTTGTAGGCTCCGGGGTCCTCCCAAAGCCAGTCGAGTTCCCCAGTAGGAATCCCTGACAGGATCCTCCTCCGTCAAAATCCTGCCAGTCCTGACCTCACGGAAGAGGCTTTGGAAATATAAAATCCTCTCCACAAAGTTCTTCTCCGCTGGGTCCACTGTTGGCTGGTTCGTTCTGTCACGGTCCGGTGTGGGTGTGGACCCAAATGCAAGGAGAGATGGAGGCATATCTTACTTGGAACCAGTCCATATTTATTCTTCAAAATCAAAATCAAAACTTAAATCCAAAACAGGAGGGAGCAGGAACAGGGAGCAAGACCAGACACAGTTGAAAACGAGAGACAACGAACCTGACATTACACAACGAACCAGCAACCACACTGTGACCAAGCACTCATTAAATAGTGGAGGAGGCCTGATTAGGAATGGGCCACACCTGGGTGCAAACATGAGGGAGCTACTCAATCACCAAGCACTCACACAGACATCACTGAGGGGTGGAGCCACAAGCAGGAATCCCTGAAACACAGACAAGAGTTAACACCAGACGAGACTCAAAATAAACAAAGACACAGAATAACTGAACTTAACCAACAGAACATGACATAACCCCCCCTTTAAGGAGCGGGTTCCAAACGCTCTCAAAACAACAAAAAAAATCTAACCACCCAAACACCAACCTAGGGTGGGTGGACGGGGGACCCGGAGGGGAGTCAAGACACAGAATAACTGAACTTAACCAACAGAACATGACACAGAGAAGTATAAACTGAACAATGTAAAATATTTATAATATCAGTGGATATCATGCAATAAACAGAGCAACTGATGAAGATGATGAATATAGTTTGAAATAGTTTTTCCACATAACAGTTGATAAGTTGGGTCAGACGATGCTATCTGTAGCAGCGCTTCTAGCCCCGCCCACATCCTCTACCACAGAGTGGTCGACTGTCACTACAATCATTTATCACTGACTTTGTTCATTTGTCACTCATGGATTTATTCATTTTGGTTCTGAACCCTGTCTGAGTGTCAGTGTGGATTGGAGACACTGTCTGCTCCACTAGGACCATTGTCCCTGTTAGCTGCTACATGTTAGCATTGAGGTGCTAGCTGCTACATGTTAGCATTGAGGTGCTAGCTGCTACATGTTAGCATTGAGGTGCTAGCTGAGGCTAGAAGAGCTCTGGTGATCAGCAATTTTGCACAATTTACACATAATTGGGCTTTAATTTTCCATCCAATATTTTCATTAAACTAAAATTAACGCCCACCAAGCACAGCAAGGCTCGATCAAAAAAGACCACTAACAAAGACACAGGACACAGACAAAGATAAAGATGGTTGAGTTTCCAAGATTAATTGCAAAATAACTGTTAATTAACTAAGACATAAACCAACAAAATTAAAAGGCCAAAAGAAAGAGGGGTGAAGGACATGGCAAACCACTCCATGGGCTATCAGACCATTAAAGCTACCTCAGCACAAACAAACTGACTAATCAACCACGAAAGGAAACCCAGAAAAATAGACTACTGATGACTACAGCTTCAAACAACCCAACCAAACAACAAACAGAAGTGTCCCCACTCTATTAGAGACCATAGAGCCCGCAACACCAAATATATATTCTCTTTACCCTCAAGACGAAGGTAACGCGCGCTCTCCAGAGACATTGAACCCACCTGTTGAGTACCTGGGGGGGACGTTGGACAGGGTGACGGCCAGAGCAAGAACGCCGTGCCCCCCAACGCAAAGTGGTGTTTCATTTTCGAGCGACAGACGGAAATGAACAGCGGGAGCGACAGACTAAATGAACAGCGGGAGCAGCAGCGGTACTGTTGGATGCTGTTGGATGTCACATCCAACACTGTAGACGCTGCAGGTGCAGGTGAGCTGTGCACGGGAGGTGTGAGCTACGGTGGCTGGGAAGTGTCAGGTGAATGCATTTACAGAAACGAACACGAATGCAAACCGGCCACAACGGAAGTGTTTCCGACGAAGCGGTATTACAGACGGACGGGTATTATGATATGATAGCCTGATATGAAAAATATAAGAGCATCCTCATCAACTTTCACTTACTTTCATACGTGTTTTGATGTCTTCTCCTTGTTCTTCTCTGTTCTGGCGGGTTAAAAACATCCGCCAGAAACGTGTCCGTATGTAATACCGGTCCGTCGGAAACACTTCCGTTGCGGCCATTTTGCATTCGTGTTGTGACCTTTTTGCATTTGTGTTCATTTCTTTAAATGCATTCACCTGACACTTCCCGGCCACCGGGTTTCCGTGTTAATGTGTTAATATGTATTGTATACAGGATGTATTGCTTTGAATTTTCTTTAATTTTCTTAAAAAAAGGGTAATTAAAAACACCACATCCAGACAGGTCACATTGAAAACATTATTATTATGTTCATACATGTATAAAAATAAACATTAGATTTTTACTATGCACTTATGTATCTAGATAAATTTATGAAATAATTGTCCAACAAAGTCAGAAACATTAATAACTTGTTATGCAGTTTTCTGTGCTGTATGGGGATGCTCCAATCGTTCTGAAAAAAGAGTGAAAATGTTTGGCTTCCCAACCGAACCAGAGAAGAGAAAGAAATAATGGTTAGCCAAAGTCAGCAGGAAAGATCTAAATAAATAAATAAAAAAAAACCATCAGGATTATAACAATAAAAAAATCTGAGGCAATCATATTCAAACACTTCATTTGCAATTTTTTCCACAAATAACACAATTGAAAAGCTTATTGTTTGATAAAAAAAAAGAAAATATGTATCCTATGTGGGCAGATAAAACTGTGTGAAGTGAACGCTGTGTATCTGCTAATGATCCCTTAATTTTCTAAGAAGAATTTAATTTAAGATTTTTTTCTTTTTCTTTTGAACATGAAAACAACAGCAGTGTATCTCACGATGAAAAGAAAAAAAAAAAAAACGATAATAATAATAATAATAATAATAATAATAATAATAATAATAATAATAATAATAAATGAAAATACAAATAAAAATTTGCTATTTTAGCGGGGGGTAATCCACTAACATGTCTAATGGGTTTAGATACGCTGATAATAATAATAATAATAATAATAATAATAATAATAATAATAATAATAATAATAATAACTAGAACTGCAAGCAGTTATGAAATGGGGCCGAGCCATCCCGCGCGACTCGGCCCCCAGGTTTCGCAGACCCCGTGAAAGTATGTCACGAAGGATGACGGGCTCAGGGCGAGGGTCATTACACAGGACAACATGTCATTTGCTGTGAACAGGTGGATATGAAGTTTGAAAGATGTGATTTAAAATGTAAAATTTACAGGCCAAAATGCATTTGCACCCATTATAGCTACACCTCGTGGTGCACTTTTTGGTATGGGTGGTCTGTGTGCTCTTCTATGGTTACCCTGTACATTTCACAGCCCTCAACATATTACTTCTCCTGAAATAAAGGTTTGTTTATTTATATGTTATGTAGTAAAAATCCACGCCCACTTTGATCGCGAATAACTTTGAGATATCGCCTCAGGAGGGACCCAAGATCATACCCTCCAAATGTGGTAAAAATTGGTCTGGCCATTTAAGAGATATAAATATTCGTTATTGGTAGCGCCCCCTAGTGGCCTACATCATTCAAATTTGGCACATTTTCTCACAATCACATGCCAACTAAGAATCTCAGATTTGGTGTTGTTAGCATTTATTTTGACCGAGATATGCGCCAGTTTGCATTTTTATTGCTAGCTAGAAAACTTTACTCGTTTATAAATTGCGCAAAATTTACCTGAACAAACTCATTTTGATAACTGTATATCACGTCCAACTGAAGACTCTACGTGCCAAGTTTCACGCTGATTGGACAAAACCCCAAGGAGTAATTTGAAAAAGTAGGTTTTTGATAAGTCGTTACTTACAGAGAGCAATGGGCTGTGGGAGTAGGCGTGGCCTATGTCAGAAGATGCGACTTTATGTAGGGAACATGTGGATATGAAGTTTTTAAAGATGTGAATTAAATTGTGAAAGTTAAAGGCAAAAATGTTTTTGCAATTATAGCGCCACCTAGTGGCGCAATTTTTGGTATGGGTGGTCTGTGTGGTCTTCTATATCAACCCTGTAAATTTCACTGCCTTTCACATAATAATTCAGCAGAAATAAATGTTTCTTTATTTATGTGTTATGATGTAATAACAGTGTTGTGGTGGTCAAGACCGGTCTTGGTCTCGAGACCAAATTTTAAAGGTCTCGGTCTCGTCTCGGACTCTGAAGCATTTTGACTCGGTCTTGTCTCGGACTCGGGCTGCCCGGACTATGGATTTTCTCTCAAGACCGTTCGAGACCAGCACTAATTCCTGCTATTTTTAACACAAATCGCACAAGCCAGGAATGAGTCAAATAACTGTAAAGAGGTCTTATATTAGTCTATTATCTTTTTAAAGTGTTGTTTTTTGTGGCTTTAGACTCCAATTACATTTATGTATATAATATGTTCCCCACAAAATTACGGAATAAAGTACAATGCCTTAAAATGGATTAAAAGCTATATGACAAATAGGAGACAATATGTTGACTTTGAAGAACACACATCAAAATGCCAAACCATACAATGTGGTGTTCCACAGGGTTCAATTTTAAGGCCAAAACTGTTCATTTTATACATAAACGACATTTTCAAAGTCTCAAATTGCCTCAAACTAACGTTGTTTGCAGATGACACAACCATCCTATGCTCAGGTAAAGACATTAAAACTCTAATAGAGTCAACAAATGAAGAACTATCAAAAATTCAGACATGGTTAGATGTAAATAAACTAGCCCTAAACGTCAGTAAAACAAAATTCATCAATTTCGGAAAGAGAAAAAAAACAGGAGATATAAGACTGAAACTAAACATGGAAATAATAGAACAAGTAAAAGAATATAGGGCACTAGGAGTGTGGATGGACGACAAGCTGACCTGGAAAAAACATATACAAATAGTTAAAAACAAAGTTGCCAAAAGCAGTTACATCCTATGGAAGCTTCAACAAATCCTACATACCAAATCACTTAAAACAATCTATTCTTCACTCATAGCATCGCACTTAAATTACTGCTCCGAAATATGGGGTAATAACTACAAAACGTATCTTGAACCACTATTTAAACTACAAAAAAAAGCTATAAGAATTTTACATAAAGCACCACACAACGCACACACAAACGAATTATTTGAAAAGGCAAAATACCTAAAACTGCAAGAAATAATACACTACAACACACAAATACACACATTTAGGGCTTCATCTAAAAAACTACCACATCAAATACAAAAACGTTTCACATACAATCAAAATTCCTACGACTTCAGACATAATAATGTGGTTAGACCAGACAGGGTCAAATCGAATGTTGGCAAACATAGTACTGTGTATAGAGCCATGAACCTCTGGAATAGCCTTGACGCAGAGACACAACAATCCATTAATCTGAAAGGATTTAAGGAGAAAACACGGAGGATTTTTCTACACACATACAGGTCTCAAGTCAACTCTTCATCGAACTCTACAGCAACGACATGGAACTCCTCAACTGGTCATTGAGCGCCATCGACAAAATCTTCACGACGAGGCAACTGTTACAGCACGAACCAGCGTGTCCAAAGGACACATACCCAAGTGGATATGTCATGGATGCACGAGGGAGAAGCCTGATGCTCTGTCTCTCCCTGCTGACAGTGGAAGATGTGGAGGACATCTATCTGCTAGGGGTCATGATCTTTGGCCTGCTAATGATGTGGGTATGTGTATGTGCATGTGCCTTTCTGATGCATCGTATGCTGAGGCGACTTTCAGAGGATATGAAGGTACTCCGAAAGAAGAACTTTTCGTTTGGAGAGTTGGAGGAACGTAAACAACGACTGGAAAAGAAAGCTCGAGGAGATACGGAAAAAAAGGACAGTGAGGAGGAGTAACAACAGGAACAATGACTGCAGACAAGAACACATCACATAAAAAAGGACAAAAAAAAAAAAAAAAAAACTTTAATAAAAAGATGAAAATATGAAGAAGATGAGAATGTTTGACTAGTGAAGAAACGAGGTTTGATGTAAAATTATCTGTGTTCAAATCAGGGGACGGATCTGAAAAAGCAAAATGCTTTTTTCCGTCGCCCTTTCCGGCATGAAAAAGGACAAAAAAAAAAAACAATGATGTGATTTTGCTCTGAATGTCAAAGTGAATTTTTGTGATTGCAACCATGTCGGAAATGAACTGAATAAATAAATAAAAATAAAAAATATAAACAGGTTCACAATGTAATTATTTTTTATAGTTTCTGTTTCCACTGTATCCAGAAGAATAATAATAATAATTTTCCACTATAACTATTGATTGATTTGTCATACGACTGTTCCAGGGTTTGAGTTTAATTTATTTAGTTTCACATCTACCTGTAGCTCTATGTTTTTTACACTGATGACAACTTGTTTGTAGTTTTATTTCAGAAAGTTTCACTTTTACAGTTACAGCTGGAAACCTTTGTTAATTGAATATTCTAGTTACATTACAGCAACCAGATTAAACTATATCAACTAAGTGATTCATAAAAAAGACCTGTGTAAAGGCTTTTTCAAATTAAAAAAAATATCTTGTGAAATCTGTGACCTGTTGACCTGCACAACTCAAAGAATCAGAATCAAGAATCATTATTTCTTGGTAGAAATGCTTTTAAACACTTGCTGTACATTCAGCTGACATAAAAATCTTGTTTTCAAATATGTAAAATTATTGTGAATTTATCAGAAGCAGTAGTAGTTTTAATATTTTAGTACATTTTTTGCAGGCACCTTTTTGCCCCGCCGGCTTGGCCCCCTAATAAATGAGTTTTCCTGATTATTTACATGGACAGAAGCTGGCAGCTGCTCTGTGTGGTTAGACTGGAGTAAGATGGCCGCCTCAGTGATGCCATCATGTTCATTCTCCTTTGTCCACACTTTGAGGACTGAACAACTCAATTTATTACACATATGTTATAATATTGTGCTTTAATACCACATATTGTATATCAATTTAAATATGATATTGTCAGAAGTTTGTATTACTATTAATTTTTTTATTAATACAGACATAATTCGGTTTATTTTCAATGCATTAACACTACCTACTTTTCTTATTTCCAATAAAACAAAAAGGAAAAGTTTTATTCATATTTTTTCAATATTAATACATTATTTTACGATGATTTTCATTTTCTGACCCAACTTAATTCTCAGTTCACCTTAACAACTCAGTTCAACTCAAAGCACATTTTTCTTTCATTTCATTTGTTTCGTCTTTAATTATTTTTTTACAGCAGCCTCTTCCAGAGATTTCTTTCTTCTGGATTTTAATGATGGAATCTGTTTATTATCCTTGTTCCTCATCCTTGTTTGCTCCTCTGCTCTTTGTTTTTTCAGCTCCTGTTCCTCTTTTTTTGAAAGGTCTAGATTTCTTCTTCCTCTTTCCAACTACGGTACAACATGGTGCTTGGTCAGGTACAGTCAGTGTACAGTCTGAAGCAGGATGTTCAGCTTGCTGTGGTTCACAGGGACTCACTGGAGCAGCTGCAGGCCGATTCAGAGCGGCTGCTGGATGCTTCACTTGTACCTTTTCAGGAGATGCAGGTTGGTCTTCTTTTTGGGCCAGTGTCTTTCTTCTTCTTTTGCTTCTCTACCTTCTTCCCTCAAGTCTGCTTTGATTCCCCCTTCCGGTGGAATGACACCCCACAGGTTTCTTTTATTAGGGGATCATCTTCATCAAAGTCACCAAAAGTGAACTTTGTCACAGTTTTTTCCTCCAGCTCCTGAACCTCATCTTTGACAAAGTCACCAAAAGTGAACTTTGTCACAGTTTTTTCCTCCTGCTCCTGAACCTCCTTTTTTGAAAGGTCGCCTTTGTCAAGTTCAGTCTCTTCCTTTCCCACCAGACAAGCTGCAAAATATTTCTTTTTCCCCCTCTTTCCAACTAATAAACGCCATCCTGGAGTTTTAGCTAGCCGTTCCTCAATTTCTTCTTCATCACCAAATAGAAAATTGTCTAAATTAATATTTTCCTCCATTTTCAATGTTCAATAATAAAAGCAGTGTCTGTTAAGCAAAAAACTGGAGTTTTTAAGCCGTGAGCTCTGAACTGTGTCTGTTTGTCTCAAAGAATCCAGGCCTTTCAAGTGAGGATTTTGGAACTTCTGTGTTTATCTTTCTGATGTCATGGTTACAATCCACAGTAAGAGATTCTATAAATGCTGATTGGCTGCTTCTGTGTTCGCCTTCTTATTGTCATGGTTACAAATCCCAGTGCAAGATTATCCATTCTGATTGGCTGCTACTAAGAATTAGTGTTGCCAAAATACTCAATACTGAATAAAATATCGATACCAAAATATGAGTATCAGATACAATACTCACTTGCAAAAGTATCAATTTTTTTTCACACACTACCTCATCATAACACTAAGTTAGCTGATGTTGGATCGACTGCAGCATGGTTAGTGATGCTGCTGGGGGGCCTGTGCAACCAGTTTTAGTCAAAAATGAGAAGGGAAAAAGTCGCATATGGAAGTATTTTGCATATCAAGCAAATGTCGAAGGGAAGGCAACAGATTTCGACAGGCCTGAATGCAAACAATGCTTCAAAGTGGTGACTACAAAGTCCAGTAGCACCGTAAAGCATCTGAAAGACCGACATTCCCGTCTCTATGAGGAATTTCGAAAGGTCAGTAAAGCTCCCGTTTCAGCAACATTGAAGTATTATGTATTATACAGTTATCATGAACGTTAATCCAGCCAGGACACGTTATTGTTGGACGTTTAACTCATTGAGTGCCATTCCCGTTTATAGATGTTAGTTGTGTTTTTCGGCTGGGGTTGCTAGGAGACAGTGTGACGAAGCGCTCCAGTGAATTTCTAACTTGTACAATTATGTAGTGACCAACTGGTGGCATGTAGGTGGCAGCAGAGCACCTTTGGATGAGAGATCACCCGTGATGGGCAGAGGTCAGAGGGAGAGGAAAGGAGTTTACAGGACAGAAAATGGCGCTACGAGAGTTGATGATGAAGTTCCCACCAGCTCACAGCAGCGCACACTAAACCAGAGCATGTGTGAAACTAAGTGGACTATTGAGAGTGTCACAACGATGAGATAAAACGATCAAAAAAACAGAGCAAATGCTGACACTCGTTATGTCCAGGATGAGGAGGAAGTTGCGTGTGTGGAGAATGACGGGGGAGAGACTTGGAGGAATGCCAAAATACAGTAAGAAATGAATCAATCTCTAAAATCCCAGGCAGGTTTTAAACTTTCAAAGCATAATTAACAGTTTAACTTATCTGTTCCGTGGGTCCGTGGGTCAACGTGTTGTGTCGCAGTTATAGTTAACGAGCAGCTAGCCAGAGGTTTGGCGTGTGTGTGTGTTTCTTTCCCTCTCTCTCTGCTTCTCTCAGCGCTGTGCTGAAAAGTTTTTTAACTTTGAGAAGCAGTTTACTACTTGTTTGAATATTTATTCTTGTTAATGTTGATGTAATTTAGAACAGCAACTTGAACAGTTTGTTGCTTAATGCACATCTGACATCACGTTATTTTCCTCTGCTATTTTATGTTCTGGGGATGTGTTGGAATGGACTATTACTCATGGTTTCTTTTCGTGTTTAATACTATAATTATATTATTTATACTCAATAATCCGGTTAATAAAATATATCTTCAGTCTGGCCAATTTTTGTCAAAGCTATTTTCAGGACAGGGACAAACAGTTACAGTATCTTTCATTCATGGAATAGTTTTTTTTATTTATTTTTTTTTTATACCTCATTGTTTTGTGTCTTGATTATTGTTAGTGGCTAAATTAACCTGTTTATTTCCTTTCTGGTTAATAAAGCAAGTTAGTCCATCTGTGTTTGTTTAGTAATATATGTATTAGTCCCATTCTGCAACACTGCCATCTACACAAATGTCCTTTTAAATTCACCATAACATACTGTTAAGGTGGTAAAAGAGGAAGGTTACCTCGTTTTGGCTGTATGACACCCTCTGCGTTGGGAAGTGATGAAAACCAGACTGAAGAGTTGGTGAATTAATAAAAAATGATTTTATTCTAAACTAAATAAAAGAATACAAAGTGGAAACAAAAATGGTGACCCCCTGGCCAGGCGATCCAAAGACAGAGTGACGAGACACAATATTAAAGCCACGTATATCTCCCCTTAGTTCCCCCCTCCCTCCTCCCCCCCCGAGAGATAGGGATAGAGACAGGGAGAAGGAGGAAGGGCAGGAGATGGAAAGAGAGACAGTCTTAGTCAAAACAGTTCGCTCCTTGTTATCTGATTGCTATGGAAACGAAGGTGTGTGCGAACTATGTGTTTGTGTGTATGAATGAATGTGTATGGGGTGTGTTGTGTGAGTGTGTGTGTCTGTCCTTGTGGTTGTTTTGAAACTTTGGACAGGCTGTCCTGACCCAGAGTGAAGACAAGTTAAAGTTGAAGACATGAGAAATCACACAATGAAAAGTTACACCCCAAGGCTTAAGGATTAAAATATATAAGTAATTATATTATTAAGCATAACTAATTATTCTGCCCCAACAATACATAGAGTAATATAAACTAAAATGATACTTTTCAGCTTCTCCTGTTTTCTTCATTTTTCCTTTCACACACTTACACAGTGTTGTTCTTTAGCTGCCAAAAGACAGCATAGCCAGTGAATGTTGTGTTAACTTTAGGAGATACCTGAATGTGTGTTCTTAAAGTTGTTTTGAATGTCTTGGTAAAAGTAAAAAAAAATAAACTAGAACTGCAAGCAGTTATGAAAGCGGGCCAAGCATCTCGCGCGACTCGGCCCGCAGGTTTCACGGAGCTTGTGGAAGTACGTCACGAAGGATGACGGACTTGTGGCGAGCGTCAGGACACAGGCCAACGTGTCATTTGCTGTGAACAGGTGGATATGAAGTTTTGGAAGATGTGATTTAAAGTGTGAAAGTTACAGGCCAAAATGTCTTTGCACCCATTATAGCGCCACCTAGTGGTGCACTTTTTGGTTTGGGGGATCTGTGTGCTCTTCTATAGTTACCCTGTTAATATCACAGCCCTCAACATGTTACTTCTGCTGAAATATAGGTTTGTTTATGTATATGTTTAGTAGTAATAAGCCACGCCCACTTTGACCAATTGCAATTAACTTTGAGATACGATCCCAGGAGCGAACCAAGGTCATACCCACCAAACTTGGTAAAAATCAGTTGTGCCATTTAGGAGATAATAATTTCTCATAATTGCAGTGCCCCCTAGTGGCC
This sequence comes from Gouania willdenowi, assembly GCF_900634775.1. Classification (NCBI taxonomy): domain Eukaryota; kingdom Metazoa; phylum Chordata; class Actinopteri; order Blenniiformes; family Gobiesocidae; genus Gouania; species Gouania willdenowi. The sequence goes on along the minus strand of NC_041054.1, from coordinate 29,248,290 downwards.
TAATTTTTTAAAATTTGGCTCATACCCCCACTGTCTCATGGCAACCAAGGATCTCAGAATTGGTGGTGTTAGCAATTATTTTGACCAAGATATGCAACAGTTTGTGTTTTTATAACTGGCTAGAAAACTTTACTTGTTAATATTTTGCGCATATTTTGCCCGAACAAATTTTTTGCTAAACTCTAGATCAGGTCCAAATGAAGACTCTACGTGCCAAGTTTCATGCCGATTGGACAAAACCCCAAGGAGTAATTTGAAAAAGTAAGTTTATGATATGTAGTGACTTACAAAGAGCAATGTGCTGTGGGAGTGGGCGTGGCCTATGTCAGAAAATGCGACTCTATGTAGGGAACATGTGGATATGAATTTTATGAAGATGTGAATTAAATTGTGAAAGTTAAAGGCAAAAATGTTTTTGCAATTATAGCGCCACCTAGTGGGGCAATTTTTGGTATGGGTGGTCTGTAGGTCTTCTATATCTACCCTGTAAATTTCACTGCCCTCAACATAATGTTTCAGCAGAAATAAATGTTTGTTTATTTATGTGTTATTATGTCATTAGCCACGCCCACTTTGACCAATCCTGAATAACTTTGAGATATCGCCTCAGGAGGGACCCAAGATCATACCCTCCAAATTTGGTAACAATTGGTCGTGCCAATTAAGAGATATAAATATTCATTATTTGTAGCGCCCCCTAGTGGCCTACATCATTCAAATTTGGCGCATACCCTCACAGTCACATGCCAAATAAGGATCTCAGATTTGGTGTTGTTAGCATTTATTTTGACCGAGATATGCGCCAGTTTGCATTTTTATAGCTGGCTAGAAAAGTTTACTCGCTAATAATTTGCGCATAATTTACCCGAACAAACTCATAGGGTGAACTGGAGATTACGTCCAACTGAATACTCTACGTGCCAAGTTTCACGCTGATTGGACAAAACCCCAAGGAGGAGTTCAAAAAAGTAGGTTTTATAGTTTTTGCAATTTATGAGAAAAGTTTAGGCGGAAATGGGCGTGGCCTAGCCCAGGTGATTCAGTGCTATTCAAGGAATCTGTGGATATGAAGGTTTTAAATTTGGAACAAACGGTGTGGGAGTTATTGGCCAAAACGCGTTGACCTGTGTTATAGCGCCTGCTGGCGAACATATGTGAATTTTTACATCCAAGGTACACTGTGTGGTCTGGACCCAACCTCCAAGGGGCATCGCCCTACCTTGCACGATTTAGCCTGCAGCACTACTTTTACCGGGGGAAAAATAAAAGGTAACAATAATCCTTACGATTACAATAGGGTTCCTAGCACCGCTGGTCCTAGGAACCGCGTATGCTTACATACGCGGTTCCCTGGCCCCTCGGGTTTGGCCCCCTGATAAATGAGTTTTCCTGATTATTTACATGGACAGAAGCTGGCAGCTGCTCTGTGTGGTTAGACTGGAGTAAGATGGCCGCCTCAGTGATGCCATCATGTTCATTCTCCTTTGTCCACACTTTGAGGACTGAACCACTCAATTTATTACACATATGTTATAATATTGTGCTTTAATACCACATATTGTATATCAATTTAAATATGATATTGTCAGAAGTTTGTATTACTATTAATTTTTTTTTAATACAGACATAATTGGGTTTATTTTCAATGCATTAACACTACCTAGTTTTCTTATTTCCAATAAAACAAAAAGGAAAAGTTTTATTCATATTTTGTCAATATTAATACATTATTTTACGATGATTTTCATTTTCTGACCCAACTTAATTCTCAGTTCACCTTAACAACTCAGTTCAACTCACAGCACATTTTTCTTTCATTTCATTTGTTTTGTCTTTAATTATTTTTTTACAGCAGCGTCTTCCAGAGATTTCTTTCTTCTGGATTTTAATGATGGAATCTGTTTATTATCCTTGTTCCTCATCCTTGTTTGCTCCTCTGCTCTTTGTTTTTTCAGCTCCTGTTCCTCTTTTTTTGAAAGGTCTAGATTTCTTCTTCCTCTTTCCAACAACGGTACAACATGGTGCTTGCTCAGGTACAGTCAGTGTACAGTCTGAAGCAGGATGTTCAGCTTGCTGTGGTTCACAGGGACTCACTGGAGCAGCTGCAGGCCGATTCAGAGCGGCTGCTGGATGCTTCACTTGTACCTTTTCAGGAGATGCAGGTTGGTCTTCTTTTTGGGCCAGTGTCTTTCTTCTTCTTCTGCTTCTCTACCTTCTTCCCTCAAGTCTGCTTTGATTCCCCCTTCCGGTGGAATGACACCCCACAGGTTTCTTTTATTAGGGGATCATCTTCATCAAAGTCACCAAAAGTGAACTTTATCATTGTTTTTTCCTCCAGCTCCTGAACCTCATCTTCGACAAAGTCACCAAAAGTGAACTTTGTCACAGTTTTTTCCTCCTGCTCCTGAACCTCATCTTTGACAAAGTCACCAAAAGTGAACTTTGTCACAGTTTTTTCCTCCTGCTCCTGATCCTCCTTTTTTGAAAGGTCGACTTTGTCAAGTTCAGTCTCTTCCTTTCCCACCAGACAAGCTGCAAAATATTTCTTTTTCCCCCTCTTTCCAACTAATAAACGCCATCCTGGAGTTTTAGCTAGCCGTTCCTCAATTTCTTCTTCATCACCAAATAGAAAATTGTCTAAATTAATATTTTCCTCCATTTTCAATGTTCAATAATAAAAGCAGTGTCTGTTAAGCAAAAAACTGGAGTTTTTAAGCCGTGAGCTCTGAACTGTGTCTGTTTGTCTCAAAGAATCCAGGCCTTTCAAGTGAGGATTTTGGAACTTCTGTGTTTATCTTTCTGATGTCATGGTTACAGTCCACAGTAAGAGATTCTATAAATGCTGATTGGCTGCTTCTGTGTTCGCCTTCTTATTGTCATGGTTACAAATCCCAGTGGAAGATTCTCCATTCTGATTGGCTGCTACTAAGAATTAGTGTTGCCAAAATACTCAATACTGAATAAAATATCGATACCAAAATATGAGTATCAGATACAATACTCACTTGCAAAAGTATCAATTTTTTTTTACACACACTACCTCATCATAACACTAAGTTAGCTGATGTTGGCACGACTGCAGCATGGTTAGTGATGCTGCTGGGGGGCCTGTGCAATCAGTTTTAGTCAAAAATGAGAAGGGAAAAAGTCGCATATGGAAGTATTTTGCATATCAAGCAAATGTCGAAGGGAAGGCAACAGATTTCGACAGGCCTGAATGCAAACAATGCTTCAAAGTGGTGACTACAAAGTCCAGTAGCACCGTAAAGCATCTGAAAGACCGACATCCCCGTCTCTATGAGGAATTTCGAAAGGTCAGTAAAGCTCCCGTTTCAGCAACATTGAAGTATTATACAGTTATTGTCACGAAGGGTTCTGGTGAAAGGGGGCTGTCACCATGGGCATCGGGTCAGAATGCTCTTTTCATACAATGAGACTGGATATGGTTCAGTAAGTTTATTCTTTCTTCAGAGGCAACGAGGGTAGGAAAAAACACGCATGAAATGATTGACCTCGATGCTGAAAGACAAAAGGAAATAATATTAGAATACCAACAAGTTTATTTAAAGTTACTTTCTAAAGGAAATAATTGTAAACTAAGCACTTAAGATAAATTAAAGTGAACTTGATAACTATAACGATAATGAAGACACCTTACCAGTGCTGAACTGCTACCCCATGTGAGGATCCAAACCTGAGTGCAAGGGAGTGCCATCTTAAATAAGCAGTGACCAGGTGAATCCAATCAAGGGGGAAAAAAAGTGAAAAAAAACAAGGAAGTGTACTGAAGGGAGGTGCAGTAAAAAAAAAAAAGAGAAAGAGAACCTGTGGGAAACTAGTGATCTTTGCTACAATCGCCCCATATTTCTTGTGAGAAATAAAATAAAATAAAAAGATCAACTAGAGAAGGTCCTCAGGAAGGTCAGGAAGTGGGATTAGTTTTGCAACTGGTCTGATGTAGGTCTTGTCTTTCACCAGAACTTCAGCTGCCCTGATGAGTTCATCTTTACTTGGAATAAGCCGGGTCACTTTTCCTACTGGCCAAAGAGCTCTTGGTAGTTGCGGATCAAGGATCATGACGACAGAGTTCAACTTCAACTCTGGTTTGTCCCTTTTCCATTTCTGCAGTATTTGTAGTGATGGTAGGTAGGATTTAGTGAAATGTTTCCAGAAATGGTCAGACAGTATCTGTGTATGGCGCCAACGTCGTCGACTGAGGAGTTCAGAATCTGGATAAGATACCAGAGGGAGTGATGCGTCATGTCGTCCCATAACGAGAAGGTTGGGGGTGACTGGATCAATGTCCGCAATGTCTGAAGATACATAGCCAAGTGGTTTCGCATTAAGGATTCCTTCGATTTCAGTCAGAACGGTTCTCATAACCTCTTCAGTGACCATCTGTGCACCAATGGTCGTTTTTAGAGCATTCTTGACTGAACGTATTTCCCGTTCCCAGATTCCACCAAAGTGGGGGGCATGAGGCGGGTTGAAGCGGAAGTCAATTTTTCCTTTAGCTAATACTGATTGGAGAGTGGGACAGAGGTTGTTAAAGGTTTCTTGTAATTCCTTGTTTCCTCCTTTAAAGTTGGTTCCTTGATCACACAAGATCTCGTATGGCGTTCCCCTTCGGGAGGTGAATCTTCGAAGAGCCATCAGGAAAGAGTCAGTGTCCAAGTTATTGAGGAGGTCGAGATGTACACATTGGGTTGTGAGACATTTGAATATTAAACCCCACCTCTTTTCCGATCGGCGGCCAATCTTGACATTGTACGGACCAAAGCAGTCAACTCTAGTGGAGTAGAAAGGAGGTTTAAGAAGCCTGAGACGAGCAGCAGGCAAATCAGCCATCTTTGGGATGATTGGGTTAGCGCGCCACTTCTGACATGATACACAGCGGTGCTGATGTTTTCTCACTGCTTCTCGTCCTCTTAAGATCCAATACCTTCGACGTATTTCAGCAAAGAGTCTTTCTGAACCAGTATGGTGTAATTTGTTATCATAGTCTTGAATAATCAATCTTGTGACATAGTGAGAAGGATCGAGTAGAATTGGATGCATTGAAACAGGTTCGAGATGACTGTGTCTTAATCGCCCTCCAACATGAATGAGTCCGGAGGATTTACAAAGTTCTGGGGACAGGCAGAGTAAGCGACTATGTGAGGGGAGGGGTTTCTTTGACTGGATACAAGCTAGGTCCTCACCAAAGCTTTCCAACTGTGCGTTCTGCAGAATTTCCTGTTCTGCTTTCAGGTAGTCAGCTGCTGATGGATTTCCAGATGTTGGAACGGAGAGAGCTTTGGCAGTGGTATCAAGAAGCTCTTGAAAAGTCTTGAAGCTATTACATTGAGAAGCATCAGCAACGGTATTGATGACACCACAAAAGTGAGACCTTTTCAACTCCGTTTGATCATTGTCTAGTTCTGTAGATTTGAGCTTGGGCCAGTTTTCTGATGTTTCATACAGGAATGATGGCCCATTTGTCCATCTGCAGGGACTGAGGATTTCTTGCAAGGATTTGCCTCTTGTAACGTCATCTGCAGGGTTGTTAGCTGAGTCAACATAGTTCCAATCTTGTGGGTTTGTGAGATTTTGGATTTCTGACACTCTTGTTCCTACAAACACTTTAAAACGGCAGGAGTCGGCCTGCAGCCAATGAAGTACAGTTGTTGAATCGGTCCAAAGTGTTATGTTCTGTATTGGAAGGGTCAATTCATTTCTTAGTAGGTCACAGATGCGAGCGCCAGATAATGCCGCGCATAGTTCCAGTCTTGGCACTGACAGCTGCCGTTTTGGCGAGACACGGGAACGAGCAAGTATGAAACTCAGCTCCACTTGGCCTTTGTTATCCTCTGATCTCAAATATGCAACCACTCCATAGGCGCGTTCAGAAGCATCACAAAAGATGTAGATGTCTCGAATTGTTTCTGGGGCATCCATGTTCTTAGAAGTGTAACAGCGAGGAATGGTGATTTGAGACAGTTGTTGTAGTTCTTGCTCCCAAGAATTCCAAGCTGTCAAAATGTCATGTGGAAGAAGGGGATCATCCCATTCCCTCTCTTTCCTCCATAGTTGCTGAACCAGAACTTTTGCACGAGTTGTGAAAGGTAGGAGGTAGCCTAAAGGGTCATACAGATGTGCAAGGACTCTATAGATATGACGCATGGTTATGAGGTGTGTCTCCACAGACTTGAATTTGTAACCAAATTAGTCAGGTCTGCAGTTCCAGAGCAGTCCAAGTGTGCGCTCCTGGGGGTCAGCCCTTTCTTCAGACAGCCAAAGTTCACAGCTTTCAGACCTTGCATCGCTAGGTAAGTGGTTGATGACATTAGGATCATTGCTTGCCCATTGACGGAGGTCAAAACCTCCCGCTGAAAGAGTGGCTCTTAGTTTATCAAGGAGTGTTCGAGCTGCCACAGCTGACAGAAAACTTTGTAAGCAATTATCAACATAGAAGCATTTATTTACTGAATACAGCACATCTTTGTCTGATTGATGGTCGTCTTTTACATGAGTTTGCAGGGCATAAATCGCACAGCAGGGACTACAAGTGGTACCAAAGGGAAGAACTTGCCATTGATATACTGTTGGTGGAACGTCCTTTTTCATATCACGCCAGAGGAATCGAAGAAGAGGCTTGTCTTGGGGCAGGAGGCAGATTTGGTGAAACATGCTTTTAATGTCCCCACTTATTGCTGCAGCATGTTGTCGGAAGCGTAGCAACACACCAAGGAGGGATGGTCCCAGGATAGGTCCAGGTAAAAGATACTTATTGAGGCATTGACCTTGGAAAGTGAATGAACAGTCGAAAACAATCCGATCTTTGTTATTGTGAGTAACATTATGATGAGGAATATACCAAGCTTCTTTGGTGCTATAAACTTCCTCAGGGGTCAGCTTCACCACATATCCAGCTTCCTCTAGCTTTGAAATTTGTTCACAGTATGAGCTTGCTTTGTCCAGATCCTTGGATAGTCGAGATTCAATGTTACGGAGTCTTGACATTACTGCCGTTTGAGGTATATTCAGAAGGGGTGAGTTTGCTTGCCTGAGAAGAGGAGTGGCATAGTGTTGAACACCATTAAATAGAACTCTTTTTGTTGTAGTTTTAAGAAGCTCCATGGCTTGTTCGTCTTGCCTCGATCTGATGACAACTTTCTCATTGTGTACGGGAAGGGTGTCAAGTTTCCAAAGTTTTTCAACATGGTAACGTAACTCTTCTGCAGGAGGTCCGATAGACAAGAACAAGCATTGCGTGGGCACTAGGGAAGTGTGTGACTGAACTTCTCTGATTGGACCTTGGAGTGTCCATCCTAATAGGGTTTTAACAGCCTCCGGGGATCCAGATGGGCCTAACCTGATTGGAGCCGTAGGAGTAATGAGATTAATGTGATCTGAGCCAATGAGCAATAGTGGTGATGCCTTTTCTATGGATGGGAGTGGAATGTCTTTTAGATGCTTGTATTTTCGCTGGAGGGTTCGTACAGGATAAGTGTGGTCGGAAAGTGCCAACTGGGTTGCAGTGAAGGCATTTTGGATGGTAAAGGTCTTCTCTGGGTGTGCAGCGGGAGAGATCTGAAAACTGACAGATGAACCATGAAGAGTTTCAATTTCCTGGCAAAATTTTCTGATTGTCCTACCAGGTGGAGGTTTTGAGCAGCTGATTGAAGCAGAATTGTTCGTTGTGAACCATCATCGAGAACAGCATATGTTTTTAAAGTTCGGTCACCATTGCGGAGAATCACATTGACGACTTTAAGGAGGACACCATTACTGTTACCTGGTCTGTCAAGGTACAGTGTCTTCACAGCAGGAACAGAAAAATTGTTGGTTCTCTGATTTACATCACAGAGTATCTGCAGATGTCTCCTTTTGCAGGTGGCGCAGAATTTCTTTAGATCACACTTTGCAGATTGATGAGTCCGAGCACAGCGCCAACAACGTCTGTTCTCCTTCATCCAATTGATCTTCTGATCCTTAGTTAGAACAGTAAACTCTGGACATCTACTGATGTGGTGGTCTGTTGAACGACAATATGCACAAGTTGCTGTAGACATCTGAAGGAGCTCTGAAGATTGTCTGGTCTCATTGGGTTTGTTTGTGCCATGTAGAATTGTTGTCATTGCTGGTATTGATTTACATGGGTGTTTATATTGATTGAGAGATGAGATGGAGTTTTCCTTTCTAGGTTGACAACGAGCTTCAGTTTGTAACCAAGATGAAAACATTTGTAAGTCGTATTTTAGGACATCCTGATTGCGGCATACATGGCGTTTGAAGCGACTGGAATGTTCTGCTGGCAGTTTTTCAAGCAACCGATCTACATGAGAACCGCAGAGAAGTTCAACATGTCCTTCATTTTCCATTGTGCTAAGAAGACCAACTAGTGCTTGAACACGGAGGGCAAAGTTATCCAGAGTGCGGCCATCACCAGCTCTAATGGGAGGAAGATCCATGATGTTTCTAAGTTCTTTTAATGCCAGTTGTCTTGGCTGTCCATATCGTTCATCCAGTGCTTTGAGTGCTTGTGTATAAGGGTCAGGAGCAAAGGAGAAAGCGAGTGCTAGTCTTTTGGCTTGGTCCACTTTAAGATGATCGAGAAGAATGTGATATTTGAAGTGTTCTGTTTCATTGGGGTCTAGGAGATTACTTAGTGCCATTCGTAGCATTCTGTACTGCATCTCATCTTCTTTACCTAAGTCGGGGAAAGATGGACCTTCAACTTTGTATACATGTGTTCGGCCAGCAGTGAGTGCCAAAGGTCTCGGCTCCTGGTGAACTGAGGATGAAAGATCTGGCAGGGGAGAAAGGGGGACTAGAGGCTGTGTAGGGTTAACACAAGGAATCAACAGCTGAGAACTAGGACCTTGCGGATTGCAATCTTGGGGTGCAGCAGGCAGGCCGGAACTTGGCAATTTTTCTGCAAAAAGGATAGGTTGAGGTAGACCAGTCGAGGGAACTGCCGCATCCAGGATTGATACATTTTGGATATGGGGTAGGGCAGAAGAAACAGCAGCAGGATGACGCTTGATCTCTGGTGGACAGGAGGAGGAATGGTACTGTCTGGGTATAGCACCTGGAGATATGATATTTGGTCGTTCTACTGGAGAAACAGTTGGTTCGTTACATACATAGGGTCGACCTCTTGAAGATGAAGCTGACGTTGAGGAATATGGAGTACACGATCTGTCCATGAAACTTTGGACATTCCTCATCGTCACAAGCAGTTCTTTCAGGAGTTCAGTGTGATCAGTTGGTACAGGACGTGGAGAATACTCTTCATGTTTATTCTCAGGTTCATTTCTCCGGGACAATTGTATTCTGTCCTGCATCTCATGTGTGTTTTTCTGTGGTTTGTCTGTTACCGGATGTGTACATTCAGTCTGGCATGATGCACCTTTAACTCCGGGATGTTGTACTTCATAGTCTTGGAGATAAGTTGGAAGGCGAGGGGTACGCTCCGAGCGTCTTAAAGTCTCATTGTGTGATGAGGAATCCATGGTAAGCAGTCATTCCGGTTCGAAGGACCATGTAACGAAGGGTTCTGGTGAAAGGGGGCTGTCACCTTGGGCATCGGGTCAGAATGCTCTTTTCATACAATGAGACTGGATATGGTTCAGTAAGTTTATTCTTTCTTCAGAGGCAACGAGGGTACGAAAAAACACACATGAAATGATTGACCTCGATGCTGAAAGACAAAAGGAAATAATATCGGAATAACAAACAGTTTATTTAAAGTTACTTTCTAAAGGAAATAATGGTAAACTAAGCACTTAAGATAAATTAAAGTGAACTTGATAACTATAACGATAATGAAGACACCTTACCAGTGCTGAACTGCTACCCCATGTGAGGATCCAAACCTGAGTGCAAGGGAGTGCCATCTTAAATAAGCAGTGACCAGGTGAATCCAATCAAGGGAGAAAAAAAGTGAAAAAAAACAAGGAAGTGTACTGAAGGGAGGTGCAGTAAAAAAAAAAAAAGAGAAAGAGAACCTGTGGGAAACTAGTGATCTTTGCTACAGTTATCATGAACGTTAATCCAGCCAGCAGGACACGTTATTGTTGGACGTTTAACTCATTGAGTGCCATTCCCGTTTATAGATGTTAGTTGTGTTTTTTGGCTGGGGTTGCTAGGAGACAGTGTGACGAAGCGCTCCAGTGAATTTCTAACTTGTACAATTACATAGTGACCAACTGGTGCCATGTAGGTGGCAGCAGAGCACCTTTGGATGAGAGATCACCTGTGATGGGCAGAGGTCAGAGGGAGAGGAAAGGAGTTTACAGGACAGAAAATGGCGCTACAAGAGTTGATGATGAAGTTCCCACCAGCTCACAGCAGCGGACACTCAACCAGAGCATGTGTGGAACTAAGTGGACTATTGAGAATGTCACAACGATGAGATAAAACGATCAAAAAAACAGAGCAAATGCTGACACTCGGCAGGTCCAGGATGAGGAGGAAGTTGCGTGTGTGGAGAATGACGGGGGAGAGACTTGGAGGAATGCCAAAATACAGTAAGAAATGAATCAATCTCTAAAATCCCAGGCAGGTTTTAAACTTTCAAAGCATATTTAACAGTTTAACTTATCTGTTCCGTGGGTCCGTGGGTCTATGTGTTGTGTCGCAGTTATAGTTAACGAGCAGCTAGCCAGAGGTTTGGCGGGTGTGTGTGTTTCTTTCCCTCTCTCTCTGCTTCTCTCAGCGCTGTGCTGAAAAGTTTTTTAACTTTGAGAAGCAGTTTACTACTTGTTTTAATATTTATTCTTGTTAATGTTGATGTAATTTAGAACAACAACTTGAACAGTTTGTTGCTTAATGCACATCTGACATCACGTTATTTTCCTCTGCTATTTTATATTCTGGGGATGTGTTGGAATGGACTATTATTCATGGTTTCTTTTTGTGTTTAATACTATAATTATATTATTTATACTCAATAATCCGGTTAATAAAATATATCTTCAGTCTGGCCAATTTTTGTCAAAGCTATTTTCAGGACAAGGACAAACAGTTACAGTATCTTTCATTCATGGAATAGTTTTTTTTTTTTTTTTTTTTTAATACCTCATTGTTTTGTGTCTTGATTATTGTTAGTGGCTAAATTAACCTGTTTATTTCCTTTCTGGTTTATAAAGCAAGTTAGTCCATCTGTGTTTGTTTAGTAATATATGTATTAGTCCCATTTTGCAACACTGCCATCTACACAAATGTCCTTTTAAATTCACCATAACATACATAGAGTAATATAAACTAAAATGATACTTTTCAGCTTCTCCTGTTTTCTTCATTTTTCCTTTCACACACTTACACAGTGTTGTTCTTTAGCTGCCAAAAGACAGCATAGCCAGTGAATGTTGTGTTAACTTTAGGAGATACTTGAATGTGTGTTCTTAAAGTTGTTTTGAATGTCTTGGTAAAAGTAAAAAAAAATAAACTAGAACTGCAAGCAGTTATGAAAGGGGGCCAAGCATCCCACGCGACTCGGCCCGCAGGTTTCACGGAGCCCGTGGAAGTACGTCACGAAGGATGACGGACTTGTGGCGAGCGTCAGGACACAGGCCAACGTGTCATTTGCTGTGAACAGGTGGATATGAAGTTTTGGAAGATGTGATTTAAAGTGTGAAAGTTACAGGCCAAAATGTCTTTGCACCCATTATAGCGCCACCTAGTGGTGCACTTTTTGGTTTGGGGGATCTGTGTGCTCTTCTATAGTTACCCTGTTAATATCACAGCCCTCAACATGTTACTTCTGCTGAAATATAAGTTTGTTTATTCATATGTTTAGTAGTAATAAGCCACGCCCACTTTGACCAATCGCAATTAACTTTGAGATACGATCCCAGGAGCGAACCAAGGTCATACCCACCAAACTTGGTAAAAATCAGTTGTGCCATTTAGGAGATAATAATTTCTCATAATTGCAGTGCCCCCTAGTGGCCTAATTTTTTTAAATTTGGCTCATGCCCCCACTGTCTCATGGCAACCAAGGATCTCAGAATTGGTGGTGTTAGCAATTATTTTGACCAAGATATGCAACAGTTTGTGTTTTTATAACTGGCTAGAAAACTTTACTTGTTAATTTTTTGCGCATATTTTGCCCAAACAAATTTTTTGCTAAACTCTAGATCAGGTCCAAATGAAGACTCTACGTGCCAAGTTTCATGCCGATTGGACAAAACCCCAAGGAGTAATTTGAAAAAGTAAGTTTATGATATGTAGTGACTTACAAAGAGCAATGTGCTGTGGGAGTGGGCGTGGCCTATGTCAGAAAATGCGACTCTATGTAGGGAACATGTGGATATGAATTTTATGAAGATGTGAATTAAATTGTGAAAGTTAAAGGCAAAAATGTTTTTGCAATTATAGCGCCACCTAGTGGGGCAAATTTTGGTATGGGTGGTCTGTAGGTCTTCTATATCTACCCTGTAAATTTCACTGCCCTCAACATAATATTTCAGCAGAAATAAATGTTTGTTTATTTATGTGTTATTATGTCATTAGCCACGCCCACTTTGACCAATCCTGAATAACTTTGAGATATCGCCTCAGGAGGGACCCAAGATCATACCCTCCAAATTTGGTAACAATTGGTCGTGCCAATTAAGAGATATAAATATTCATTATTTGTAGCGCCCCCTAGTGGCCTACATCATTCAAATTTGGCGCATACCCTCACAGTCACATGCCAAATAAGGATCTCAGATTTGGTGTTGTTAGCATTTATTTTGACCGAGATATGCGCCAGTTTGCATTTTTATAGCTGGCTAGAAAAGTTTACTCGCTAATAATTTGCGCATAATTTACCCGAACAAACTCATAGGGTGAACTGGAGATTACGTCCAAGTGAATACTCTACGTGCCAAGTTTCACGCTGATTGGACAAAACCCCAAGGAGGAGTTCGAAAAAGTAGGTTTTCGAGTTTTTGCAATTTATGAGAAAAGTTTAGGCGGAAATGGGCGTGGCCTAGCCAAGGTGATTCAGTGCTATTCAAGGAATCTGTGGATACGAAGGTTTTAAATTTGCAACAAACGGTGTGGGAGTTATTGGCCAAAACGCGTTGACCTGTGTTATAGCGCCACCTGCTGGCAAACATATGTGAATTTTTGCGTCCAAGGTACACTGTGTGGTCTGGACCCAACCTCCAAGGGGCATCGCCCTACCTTGCACGGTTTAGCCTGCAGCACTACTTTTACCGGGGGAAAAATAAAAGGTAACAATAATCCTTACGATTACAATAGGGTTCCTAGCACCGCTGGTCCTAGGAACCGCGTATGCTTACATACGCGGTTCCCTGGCCCCGCGGGCTTGGCCCCCTGATAAATGAGTTTTCCTGATTTTTTACATGGACAGAAGCTGGCAGCTGCTCTGTGTGGTTAGACTGGAGTAAGATGGCCGCCTCAGTGATGCCATCATGTTCATTCTCCTTTGTCCACACTTTGAGGACTGAACCACTCAATTTATTACACATATGTTATAATATTGTGCTTTAATACCACATATTGTATATCAATTTAAATATGATATTGTCAGAAGTTTGTATTACTATTAATTTTTTTTAATACAGACATAATTGGGTTTATTTTCAATGCATTAACACTACCTAGTTTTCTTATTTCCAATAAAACAAAAAGGAAAAGTTTTATTCATATTTTGTCAATATTAATACATTATTTTATGATGATTTTCATTTTCTGACCCAACTTAATTCTCAGTTCACCTTAACAACTCAGTTCAACTCAAAGCACATTTTTCTTTCATTTCATTTGTTTCGTCTTTAATTATTTTTTTACAGCAGCCTCTTCCAGAGATTTCTTTCTTCTGGATTTTAATGATGGAATCTGTTTATTATCCTTGTTCCTCATCCTTGTTTGCTCCTCTGCTCTTTGTTTTTTCAGCTCCTGTTCCTCTTTTTTTGAAAGGTCTAGATTTCTTCTTCCTCTTTCCAACTACGGTACAACATGGTGCTTGGTCAGGTACAGTCAGTGTACAGTCTGAAGCAGGATGTTCAGCTTGCTGTGGTTCACAGGGACTCACTGGAGCAGCTGCAGGCCGATTCAGAGCGGCTGCTGGATGCTTCACTTGTACATGACTCTAGTTTTCAGGAGATGCAGGTTGGTCTTCTTTTTGGGCCAGTGTCTTTCTTCTTCTTCTGCTTCTCTACCTTCTTCCCTCAAGTCTGCTTTGATTCCCCCTTCCGGTGGAATGACACCCCACAGGTTTCTTTTATTAGGGGATCATCTTCATCAAAGTCACCAAAAGTGAACTTTGTCACAGTTTTTTCCTCCTGCTCCTGAACCTCATCTTTGACAAAGTCACCAAAAGTGAACTTTGTCACAGTTTTTTCCTCCTGCTCCTGAACCTCCTTTTTTGAAAGGTCGACTTTGTCAAGTTCAGTCTCTTCCTTTCCCACCAGACAAGCTGCAAAATATTTCTTTTTCCCCCTCTTTCCAACTAATAAACGCCATCCTGGAGTTTTAGCTAGCCGTTCCTCAATTTCTTCTTCATCACCAAATAGAAAATTGTCTAAATTAATATTTTCCTCCATTTTCAATGTTCAATAATAAAAGCAGTGTCTGTTAAGCAAAAAACTGGAGTTTTTAAGCCGTGAGCTCTGAACTGTGTCTGTTTGTCTCAAAGAATCCAGGCCTTTCAAGTGAGGATTCTGGAACTTCTGTGTTTATTTTTCTGATGTCATGGTTACAGTCCACAGTAAGAGATTCTATAAATGCTGATTGGCTGCTTCTGTGTTCGCCTTCTTATCGTCATGGTTACAAATCCCAGTTCAAGATTCTCCATTCTGATTGGCTGCTACTAAGAATTAGTGTTGCCAAAATACTCAATACTGAATAAAATATCGATACCAAAATATGAGTATCAGATACAATACTCACTTGCAAAAGTATCAATTTTTTTTTACACACACTACCTCATCATAACACTAAGTTAGCTGATGTTGGCACGACTGCAGCATGGTTAGTGATGCTGCTGGGGGGCCTGTGCAACCAGTTTTAGTCAAAAATGTGAAGGGAAAAAGTCGCATATGGAAGTATTTTGCATATCAAGCAAATTTCAAAGGGAAGGCAACAGATTTCGACAGGCCTGAATGCAAACAATGCTTCAAAGTGGTGACTACAAAGTCCAGTAGCACCGTAAAGCATCTGAAAGACCGACATCCCCGTCTCTATGAGGAATTTCGAAAGGTCAGTAAAGCTCCCGTTTCAGCAACATTGAAGTATTATTTTTGGACGTTTAACTCATTGAGTGCCATTCCCGTTTATAGATGTTAGTTGTGTTTTTCGGCTGGGGTTGCTAGGAGACAGTGTGACGAACCGCTCCAGTGAATTTCTAACTTAGGTGGCAGCAGAGCACCTTTGGATGAGAGATCACCCGTGATGGGCAGAGGTCAGAGGGAGAGGAAAGGAGTTTACAGGACAGAAAATGGCGCTACGAGAGTTGATGATGAAGTTCCCACCGAGCTCACACTCAACCAGAGCATGTGTGGAACTAAGTGGACTATTGAGAGTGTCTCGGCCCGCAGGTTTCACGGAGCCCGTGAAAGTACGTCACGAAGGATGACGGACTTGTGGCGAGCGTCAGGACACAGGCCAATGTGTCATTTGCTGTGAACAGGTGGATATGAAGTTTTGGAAGATGTGATTTAAATTGTGAAAGTTACAGGCCAAAATGTCTTTGCACCCATTATAGCGCCACCTAGTGGTGCACTTTTTGGTATGGGTGATCTGTGTGCTCTTCTATAGTTACCCTGTTAATATCACAGCCCTCAACATGTTACTTCTGCTGAAATAAAGGTTTGTTTTTTTATGTTATGTAGTAATAAGCCACGCCCACTTTGCGTTTTGATAGCGAGCTAGAAAACTTTACTCGTTATTATTTTGCGCATATTTTACCCAAACAAAATGTTTTGCTGAACTGTAGATCAGGTCCAAATGAAGACTCTACGTGCCAAGTTTCATGCTGATTGGACAAAACCCCAAAGAGGAATTTGAAAAATTAGGTTTTTGATATGTCGTAACTTACAAAGAGCAATGTGCTGTGGGAGTGGGCGTGGCCTAAGTCAGAAGATGTCGGGAATTTTATGAAGATGTGAATTAAATCGTGAAAGTTAAAGGCCAAAATGTTTTTGCAATTATAGCGCCACCTAGTGGGGCAATTTTTGGTATGGGTGGTCTGTAGGTCTTCTATATCTACCCTGTAAATTTCACTGCCCTCAACATAATAATTCAGCTGAAATAAATGTTTGTTTTTTTATGTGTTATTATGTCATTAGCCACGCCCACTTTGACCAATCGTGAATAACTTTGAGATATCGCCTCAGGAGGGACCTAAGATCATACCCTCCAAATTTGGTAACAATTGGTCGTGCCATTGAAGAGATATAAATATTTTTTATTTGTAGCGCCCCCTAGTGGCCTACATCATTCAAAATTGGCGCATACCCTCACAGTCACATGCCAACTGTGGATCTCAGATTTGGTGTTGTTAGAATTTATTTTGACCGAGACAGTTTGCATTTTTATTGCTAGCTAGAAAATTTTACTCATTAATAATTTGCACATAATTTACCCGAACAAACTCATTTTGATAACTGTACATCACGTCCAACTGAAGACTCTACGTGCCAAGTTTCACGCTGATTGGACAAAACCCCAAGGAGGAGTTCGAAAAAGTAGGTTATCCAGTTTTTGCGATTTTGCGCCATGAAAAGTTTCGGCGGAAATGGGCATAGCCTAGCCCAGGTGATTCAGTGCTATTCAAGGAATGTGTGGATATGAAGGTTTTAAATTTGCAACAAACGGTGTGGGAGTTATTCACCAAAATGCGTTGACCTTTGTTATAGCGCCCCTTGCTGGCGGACATATGTGAATTATTGCGTCCAAGGTCCCCTGAGGGTTTTGGACCCAACCACGAAAGGGCATCGCCCTACCTTTCACGTTTTATTCTGCAGCACCACTTTTACCCAAGGAAAAATAAAAGGTAATAATAATCGGAACGATTGCAATAGGGTTCCTAGCACCGCTGGTCTTTTTTTTTTCACTCCGCTGTAAGGCAGAGGGAGGCCACGCCCCCTCCCAAAGGCATGTTGCTCCTCTGCCTCCATTCTCATTGCATGTTTTTACGTGTTTGTGCATGGGCAGTCAGGTCCCCAAGATGAAAACCATTTACGTGCAAAGGCAGCGTAGAGAGCTGCCTTTGCACGTAACCGCGCTATTCTAAATGCTATACCTAAGTTCACAGTACATTAGTGAATTGATATCACGTGACCGCTGCTGCTACGTTCTCTAGCTAGTGGGTGGGATAACACTACAGTGTGGATTACAGCGCTAAAGACGATAGAGAAACTTTCTTTGAGAGAAATTAAACAATTATTTATGTTTCTTTAATGGTGTTTATGATGTTGATTTTGTTAGAGGCTAAATGCTTGTTCATGTGGATCTTGTTGGTTTTTTTTCTTTCTTATTATGAATTTTATATTTTGATAAGCACATTGAGATGACTTTGTTGTAAATTGTTTTATACAAATAAAATTGATTTGAATTGAATTAACACTTGTCAGCAGAAACATATAAAATTGACCCAACCCTCGTGGTCACGGCACGTCACTGCTCACAATTGTTCCCGGAAGTGATCAGTTTACAATTGCCAATGGAGCTAGAGCTGATTAGACAGTTTGTGATGCATTTTTGAAAGTTATTATTATTATTATTATTATTATTATTATTATTATTATTAATAATAACTGATTCTGATTCTGAAAATGTTTATATTTTAAAAAAGGATTAAAAAAAACAGACTAAAAACAATGTTATTATTATTATTTGATGTAAGTTGATCTATATTTCTTTCTTTTTTTGTTTTCTTTCATGTTAATAAGGAAACAATGTTTTGCAGAAGTGTACTTATAACAATTTTATTGTCAAATGATACTATTTATAGTTCCGACGGAGAGTGAGGGGGTGGAAAATATTTTTGTCTATCTGGGGGGGGGGCAAAAGAAAATAATTGCGAAGCACTGGGTTGAAGTGAACCGGATCGCTACATGATGCGGCGCTCATTGTTTAGCTAACAGTGGTTGACATGCACTAAAGGACTTACACATCACATCCTGCTTGTGACGTTGAATAATCCTCAGAGCGAGACAATCTTTTTCCTCCATTTATCCTTCCTAAAGTCCTGAAAACACTGAATAATAAATCCCATCTTTGAAAAACACACTTCATATTTTATGTAACACACTGAAAACCCCTGCATTTAAACAGTGAGGTGCTTTGGCCGCAGCAGACACCTGTGCTGGTGATCCAGAAGAGTTTTTAAGTAGCAGACAGAGACCAGTGGGCCCAGAGGAAGGGATTAACTCTACTTTGGAGAGGAGGAGGAAGAACTGTCATTTAGGGATTTGCTAAAGGATATCTCTCTTTTCACTGCTAAGCTTTTAACAGAAGTGTCAAAAGGAAAATATTCAACTCTTCTCCAGTGACTTAGGCTGTGCTTGTTCCAAAGCTCAACACATTTACTGTCAAACATCAGCAGGTTGGAGTGAAACGGGTCAATAAGCTCGACAGATGAACAATAATGTGGCTCAATATTTGCCATTAAATGTAACAACAATCGACATCGATTGAAGAACCGATATGTGCTGTTGTTCCCTCCCAAACTTTGTGCTACTGAAATGAATTTGTTTTTGAATATTATTTATCATTTTGAGTTTGTTGTTTTGTGTGTTTTTGGAATCATGTTGGGGGTAAGCTACGAACCTCGACTGGATTAATCTCCGTTAGCTGGCTAGTACTAACCACACATTCCTTTCCAGATACGTGCTGGACTACGAACGTGGATCAAAACACGCTAATTTAAGCCAAGTGATTTCACCCTCGTACGTGCACGCTCACGTGAAAGGGGAGGAGTTTGCAGCGTCTGACCAATCAATGAAGAGAACTGGCAGAGCGTCTTCACAGGAGGAACAGTTTATGATCTTAAATATAATGAATATAAATCCATGTTGACAGGGAAGAGCAAACAGTAGTGCAGGAGGCGGAGCTTTTATACTCGTTATCAGATCTGATCCATTTCATAACCTGGTCCCGATCAGTTACGTGTTGCATAAGTTTGAAAATAGTTCAGACCAAAAACACCACTGGTGCTGCAGTAAAAACAGAAAGTTTCACTTCCTCTTTTATTTTGAACGTGTTACTGTGGCTGTGATCCTGTGTTCATACAGATCAGCCTGCATCATAAGGTGGAATGTATTTATATTATCTACAGGACTGAGTCTCTGAGCATTACCTCAGATTACATGAATTAATTAATTAATTTATTGGTTTGAAAGCGCCCGAGCAGAGTTCAGGCTCGGGCCTCATTTTTCACGCTCAGCTGTCGGGTCAGGACGGGCTTCATTTTTTCAACTTTTTCTTTTTTTTTAATCTCTATTACATTAACATTATTTTTTAATAAACAAAAACACTTCTATATTGTTGTGGTAACATCTCTAAAGTGATTTCTCTTAGTAGCGGGACGGGATATTGATGACGTTGTGTTGCGTTTAGTTGTTCAGCGTTTACATTGTTCACTGAATATTATTTGCTGATTTTGCTCATTCCTCACTTGCTGCTCGAGCGCAGAGAACAAATAAGACTGCGTGCTTCACCCCCAATTTCATCTGGATGCGACTCTGCTGCTTTACGTCTCCGCCGCTCAACCAGAGCTGATAAGTTTTCACTTTAGTCTATGTGTTAATTTCCACCGGGTCCGCTGCGCTGCGTGTCAGCTTCTTCCCAGCAGCGGTAGTCTGGTGCCCTCCGCCAGATTTACGCAGGACTTCTATTTCTGGTGGAGACACCGGAGTACGACGCATCAATCAGCACAGAGCAAATGAAGCTAAACAGGAAATGTAGCACATATTCCGCAATAAAATATTCGGTTACTTTTCAAAATAGAACACTTCAGATTATATTTCACCAAAACGTCATAATGTGTAAAAACAAATTCACATCCACTATATTGATTCCTCTCATACTGTAACTACACTATAAAATGCAGCAACTTTGATTCAGTTCATGTTTTACTGGTGCAGTTTTATCTCTTCTCTGTTGGCTGTTGATAAAAATGTGTCTATGACAAATCCAGAGTCCAACCTTCTTGTTCTCCTTCGTTAGGAACACTGACCTGTTTATCTGTTTATTGTTGCATTTATAACACATACATATAACTGCACTCTGGCACAATCATATAAATATTGTGAAAACTGCTCTGTCTCGTGACGTCACAGTCGTCCAAACAGAGTGCATCGTGGCGCACTCAAAACGCAACAGGTGGGGATTACTGGACGGCGGACAGCGGGGAAAAAACCGGATCGGTGCCGTGGCGCAGCGGTGACGTATCCAGTGGAAACCCCCAGTCAGTCAGGTCTGCGTTCCACGCACGGGCCGCCCGGTCTGGTCTACCATGTTGTAACAGACTGGGTTCTATGTTCTGGTTATGTTCCACTTGTGTGTATTCAGTGGTTAACTGATGCTATTTCCCATGGCCATGAAGGCATCATGGTTACGTGCAGCTTTCTCTGCCAATGTGTGTCTTTGTTTACATGTGTTCTGAGTAGGGATGTAACGATTCCCTCAACTCCTGATACGATTCGATTCACGATACTGGGTTCACGATACGATTCTCTCACGATTTATTTTACAAAATGGGACTGTAGACAATTTTTTTTTTTGGAAAAAAAACTCGAAAATACTGTACTATTTTCCTTTTATTTTTCATTGTCAAAAGAATTCCTTGATAAACTATTCAAAACAATGCAATTTAACTAAAAATAAATCTTGAATGAAATAAATAAAGGAATAATACAAATGAAAATGAAGCCTATTAATTTAAATTTTGGTTCTATAATAAACAATGCAAAACTGCATATTAGCTCTTTTTCATTTAAAAGTGCAACTGAAAATGTATTTTGTGCCTTAACAATTGGACTTTAAAAAAAAAAAATGTGATTGCACTGATTTACGTCATATTTGTTTGGACCAGCAGAGGGCGCTGGTAAGACAGTGGTCGGTTGGCATGCAGATATCTTGCAGTGAAGAGGAGATGCTATGCTAGCAGACAGAGCTAATAGAAAAACGTGACTTTTACAGATATTCACGTAATATTACAGATATTCTTTCGGTGCTAAAGAGTAATGAATCATTTATTAACATATTTAAGAGTATAAGGCGGCCAGAAAGAAAGTATTAGCAGACTCCGCCCGCCACCTACACTTGTGGATTGCGACCTCTGCTGGTTAAAAAAAGTACTGCGATTCAATTTTCAGAAAATCGATATCAACCGTGATACCTATGAATCGATTTTTAACTGCCTTACGATTAATCGTTACATCCCTAGTTCTGAGTGTTGATTGGCTGGGAGGCTGGGGAAAGGTCGGGCGTAAGCGGGAAAAGAGGGAACAATTCTGTTCCCACGATAGTGTGAGTGTATGATGGTGTAAGACGATTCTTTGTGTGTTTGTTTGTTTTTAGCATGTATAACATTAAAGCCTGTAAAAGTGAGATAACGGCTCGAGTTACGTCATTACAATACCTTTTGGGCTGCGGTGAGTGTGTGCGCAACCCCCGCCCCCTCTCTCCACGAGGCACCGCGCTACTAATCGACCGGCTGCAATACATTCAATAAAATAATAATTTATGTTGGGTTTGCTTCGGCTCGGGCCTACAATTTAACTTAATGGGTCGGGTCGGGCTGGATATTTTGGGCCTGATCTAAACTCTAGCGCCCGATGCTCGCAGGTGTTATCAGCTGATTTATTTGTTTCATTTTATCAGTTCATCAGATACAAATCTGATTTTTCCTATAGGATGTCATCAATAAATGAAAGGATTGCATCTCTCTCTTGTCAGCGTTTTTTTTTTTTTTAGTCTGTCAGCGTCACATCAGATCCACACAGTGACGTAATCACATCACCTTTCATTGGACAGCTCGTTTTCTAAGACATCTGATTGGTCAGGAGGCAGGACTTTATCAATAACTAACATTTAAGCTAGAGAAAAACTTGCCTATCAGGTGTGTGTGTTTGGAATTGGTCTATGCATTTTGTTGATTTTTTAAGTTTATTTTTTTGTCATTTTGTTTGTTTTTGTTGTTATTTTGGGTTTTCAGTCAGCCTTGATCTTTCTGTTACTAGTAAAGTGCCCGCCGGAAGTATGTATTCATATAGTGGGAGGAGCTTTATTATGGGCATAATAAAAACAACATACTCTTTAGCATTATAAAGGGGTATATTTGCATATGCAAAGTAAAATAGCTTGTGCAATTTCCCCGGTTTAATTCTATGAAACATGATAAATGTGTAGTTTTTTTTTTAACTCATTTTTATATTTTTTTTCGTTTGGTGTATTTTTTTTTAATTTTTGTTTTTTTTTTTTTTTTTTTTTTTAGTCATAATGTGTATTTTTGTATCTTTCTGTTGTCTTTTTGTGCATTTTTTGTATAATTATTGTTTTTTTGTTGCCATTATAGTGTGATTCTGGAGTCATTTTGTTGTATTTTTGTTCATTTCTGTTGTCATTTTAGTGTATTTTTTGTATAAATATTTAGTTTTGTTTATTTTGAGTCATTTTCATATTTTTGTTGTCGTTTGATGTATTTCTCTGTACTATATGTTTTTTGGAGTTATTTTGTGTGTTTTTGGAGCCTTTTTGTATATTTTTGTGCATTTTTTGTATAAATATTGTTTTTTTTGCCTTTGTAGTGTGATTCTGGAGTAATTTTGTGTCTTTTTATTAGTGTACTTTTTTGCATTTCTGTTGTCTTTTGGGTATTTTTTGTATAAATATTTAGTTTTGTGTATTTTGAGTCATTTTCATATTTTGTTTGTTGTGTGTGTGTGTGTGTGTGTGTGTGTGTGTTATGGGGGGTGGGGGGGTTAATCCATTCTAAATGTATGCGCATCAGTCCATCCACGTGTACCTGTCTAACTTTCACTAAACGTATCTATATTCAGTAGTTAGATGTAGTGGCAGGTGTGACGTGAGTGAAGCTGCAGTGATCAGGTGACCTTCACGATGTAGTAACATGTAAACACTTAGATCTGACTCAGAGCGTAACACTACAGTCACTACCACCCTATGGACGGATGTTGTGACACAGACTGTAACTAGACTAAATGGTGGTCCGTTATACAGTGCTAGTGCCCCCTCACACTCTGAGGTCAAAAGCTGAATAGGTTTCAGTTCTGTGCTGTCCAGAAGTGAAATCAAATTAAATTAGATATTAAATAGATATTGTATTACTGTAGTCAGTGCCATCTACGTAGGAGCCATCTATTCTGACCTGACCTTACAATACATATAATTTGCTGTCAAAACCACAACAGTGTCTGGCTGCATCCAAATACTCCCTCCTATCTTCTTTCCTATCTCCTTTCCTATCTCTTTTCCTATCTCCTTTCCTATCCACTGTTCCTTCACCCCCGGAAGTGTTTAAGTGGTGGTCAAAGATAAAGAGCGTCCAAGTTACTTTTAAGCTCAGGAAAAGAAGCTCAATGTTTCCTTTATAACCTCCTTTAGCCTAGGAAACACTGATACATCCTTTACCAAAGGAGATGGGATAATGCTGACCCACAATTCCTTGCTGCAACAACATTTAAAGGGAAACACACACACGAGCGCTCACGTAAACTCACGATAACAGACAAGTAAGTGAGATCATGTAAGTTACCAATGCAATAATATGCCATGAACAACTTTAAATGAAAAATCTAAAACCCATATCTTATTATATGTTAGACATATTATCAGATTATAACTGACATTAAACAGACAATCTGTGGTTCATGAAAAAGGGATCAGATACATTTTTAGCCACATTATGTTTTTTTCAACATAATTCATATTTCTGAGTTTAAGGTGAGTGTGAGCAACCATTCTCAATGTGACGTTCTTTTAGTTTCACTTTTGTTCCTTGTAGCCTTTATAAACCCTTTCCACCACTTTTCCACCTAATGTCACATATGTTGACTCATTATTGTTTCTTTAAACCTCTTTCCATCATATTTGATGCTTATTTTTGCCAATTAAACCACATTTATGATTTGTCATGCCCAGTATTTAAACTAAACTACATTACTGCTGAAGCAGCGTTTGTTGGACTCACAGCCGCGTGTTTTACTTCAACGTGTAGTTTATTGGCCCAAACCAATTACAAAAGCAATTTCATAGCCAAAAAAACCAGAATCAGAATCAGAATTTCTTTATTAATCCCAGGGGGAAATTGCTTTTGTTACAGCCACTTTATGAAACTTAAAATCACAAATTAAAAAATGTAATGTTAAACAAAGACGAAAGAAAGAATAAATGTTAAATAAGTGTACAATTAAGTAAAAGACTGTCAAAAATAAGGATCAGATACACACACATTACAGTAGTAAAAAATGTGTTAATCAAATGCTGAATGAATTCCACACCCTCAAACACAGACGCTGTTCTGCTGTGAAACGAGACATTTTCAAATACAAAGTTTATCATTTCTAAACCTCTGATACTGTTATTTGAAACATGGTGTGCTTTCTTTATAACTTCTACCAGCAGATTTTCCTCTGTTTCTCTAATGCTGAATTGTTCCTGGATTTGCCATGGAGCGTCACATATAATTACCCAGGGTTCTCACCAGGAATCTTTCACAGCAAAGGGGGATTGTGTGGCGCACCAGTGAGCGCCTTCTGCACAGAACATTTTGAAATTTTAAATATTTTGAAGTAAAGCTAAAGTTGGGTTTTTTGTTGTTTTTTTTTTTTTTTATCTTTGTTCCAGCCTTACTTTAAAGCTTAAAGTTTTTTGATGTTAGGTGATGATGACAATGAATAACATTTTATTTAAAAGACTGAATTTAAATGATGTATTATGTGGGACCTACAGTAATATTTAAACAAACACACACACACACACACACAGAGGTTGCGCACAGTGAAGTTATTCGGGCCGAAAATCGAAGACCCTGCCAGAGAGAACACATCTCTAACCTGTCCAACCAGAATTAAGCCGATGTCTACATATGTGTGAGGATTAAACAGGACGCTACGTCTGGTTGAAGCACTGTTTATATTAGACGGTGCACACAGGCAACATCAGGGGCAGCTAAGCGGCAGCAGGGGTCCTTAGGTAAGCATCTGAGCAAATCGCCTGTATTAAATAGACGGTGCAGCTGATGTATGTGTTTCTGGGTTATTCAGATTAAAAAGAGAGTTTAAATAACCTGTGCCCACCTGGAGTTTGCAACAATTATTACAACGGTACCGATTCAAAAAGGAAAAAGACAACATAAAATCCCTCCTACATTGCTGAAAACACACTGTAGGGGGCGCCATCACTCCATAGGGGAGCACAATTACAGCAACGGGGGCCCCTACACTTGTACATTTCTAATCAGCTCCTGTGACCTCCACCCTAACCCTGCAGTGTTCCTTTGGTGCCTCTGAGCAGTCAAAGCATGTGGATTAACAACACTGGATTGACACATTTATTTAATTCCCCTTTGGGAGATGCGGTGTATACACAAGGTGCTAAAACAACACATTCAAGCCAATGAGCCGCTGTTGATGGCCTTCCCTGATGGTCTTCTGTTGTCATAAAAGGCTGCTTCTAAATTGAAAAGCAGAAAATGATTCTACAACTGCCAAGTAAAGCGAGTCCTATTCTGAAAAGACAATCACTCAATGTTTCCTGTGAGGCGAGCGGAGGACCTGAGAAAACCATTGTGCCACATTTCTACTTCTAATGAGGGTTGAAGGTTTTTGTGAGTGTTGCCATGAGGAATGAGGGTTGGAATCATTTATGTAATGAAATAATGCCAACTAATATAAAACACAGCAAGAGAATAAAGTCATGTTCCAGGTCAGAAAACCTCTGTCTTCACATTTCCCTCTGCAGCTGAACATGCATAAATATCATCTACAGTTCATTATTAAGAGGCAAATACAATGGAACAGACACTATCGGCTCATGAAAACAGCAAAAATACACAATTTTGCACTGAAAGCAAATCTTCAAAATGACACCAAAAATACACATAACCCTAACCTCGACTGCAAAAATACTTTATTAGAAAACAATATGATTCCAAAACACACAAAACCACAACAAAAAAAAAAAAACATTAAATGACATTAAACACACAAAATGACTGAAAAAAAAAACACAAAACACAACAAAATTAAACAAAATTACTCCAAAATCACACAAAAGTAATACAAATTTACAAAACGATACCAAAAAGAAAACATTCAACAACAAAATTACTTCAAAACACGCAAAACCACAACAAAAAACACATTATTTGTAAGAAATGATAAAAATGACAACAAAAATACACAAAATTACTCCAAGAACATACAGTAATCAATACAACAAAAATACACAAAATTACTCCAAAATCACACATAAGTAATAAAAATGCACAAAATGATATTAAAAAAAAAAACGAACGACAACAAAATTACTCCAAAACACATAAAACCAGGGCGCTAGCGAGCAGGCGATGGAGTAACACGTGTTTTGTTAAGCTCTACTGAAAATTTAGTTTAAAAGCTGTAACTAGGCACTTTTTGTTATCTTTGGCAACGTTACATTGCTTTAAGTGTCTCCTTTGCACCAATAGCTAATAACTTACAAAAACACTAGTTCACCGGAGGATGCTCTACTCCTGGGCCTAAAGCCATGGCTTCGGTTACTGATGCTGCCGGACGGGAGTCATGGACCAAATGGACATGGAAGACATGAAAGCTGAAAGACTTCGTTCATTGAAGAATGAAATTGTCGTGCTGCTGAAGTCGGAGCTGAAAAATGTGCTTGTTGAGGAGCTAGAAGTCATTAGAAACGACCGACAAGCTGTGAAATCAGAAGTTGCCAATAGCACGGCTACACGATGTTGGACACGATGAAAACAACCATATCGTAAATGGAACGTGGACTATCAGCGTGCTCTGACGACGTGACTTCATGCCTCGACTTTGAGGGAAGGATGAGACGCTCCAATATTCAGATCCTGAATGTGCCCGAAACACCCGGTTCTAGCCCCCCATCTGCTGTCTGCAGTCTGCTGAGAAAGGTGCTGAAACATGGACAGAAACGTTCTGGTCACACCTGGAGCTACCTGCAAGCAGATCAGATAAGCCTCGCGCCATTGTAGCCAAGCTACATTATTATCAGTGTGGAGATTCTCCGCTGAGCTCGGGAAACCGGCTCGCTTCAAATCAGTGGAGCTAGCATCTACAGATTATCAGATTACCCCTCAGCGCGTTGCAAGCCAGATCAGCATTTACGGAGGTGAAGCGGCTGCTGCGGGGACGCCCAAACATCCGATACGGCCTCTTCTACCCAGATTACGGATCACACACAACGGGACGGAGAAGCAGTTTGTAAATGTGGAAGAAGCCCTGGCATTTGTGAAGGCCAAATTTCTACCAGAGACGCCACAAAACTGAACATGTCATGAGGATAAGTGATAATTTACGTTACAAATATTAACGCTAGTCCTGGTGAGTAGTAAACACACGCTGGTTGTCATTGTAAGGACTCATTATGAAGACGCTCAAATGTTGGCGGACTTAAATCTATTGTTAATACAAGTAATGTCAGAACATCTTAAATGACACTTTAGGTGTTTGAATATACTTTCTCTTGTTAACTGTTTCATTAATGTTCCTGATAACCCATTTCCTGCTTCTCCCTTTTTTTTCCCATATAAAACTAGTTCTAGTAACACATTCTTGGATCTCACAAAACTATTATAGATTTTCTTCATTTAGTTTATCATTTCATTATCATTATTAAATCTTTTAATTATTATTATTATTAAGCACTCAGTAAATAGCTTCAAACATGTCATTAGATACAATTTACTCAGTAGAGCTTGTTCAGTAAGGTTAGTGTAGTTGTGTAGCTGTGTGTATATCATTGCAAAGGGGTTGGGGAACCCCTTGTTGTAATAGGTGTTGGGGTTTGGGAATCTAATGTATCTAAGTTAAAGTTCTTTCTTTTTCTCTCACTGGGTAAATGATCAGCTCTCTTAAAACACAAGTTTATCCTGGAACAGAATGGTGCTAATATTTTTCTTATTGTATAAGATAATGACGACTCTTCCAAATGGACCAGTTGGCTGTGATGTCACCTTCATTAGTTGGAATGTGAAATCCTTGAATCACTCTGTCAAACATAAAAAGGTATTATCTCACCTGGAAAACCTTACTATAGGTATAGTTTACCTCCAGGAAACACATTTGTGTACATTTGATCACTTTAGGCTCAGAGGTGGATGGATTGGTCATATCATTCAAATTTCCACCATAAGTCGAGAGGGGAAGTCATTCTTATAAATAAGTAGAAGTCATTTATTTATAAAATGCAGATAAATTCACATATTGCTGTACAGAGCTGTGGTGAAAATGACACACCTATAATGGAACACCTATTAATCTTTGATTAGTTGCTTATTATCATGCATATTAGTAACATATTGACTCTTAATTAGTCATTATTAAGTATTTATGAATGCCTTATTCCGCATGGCCTTATTATATAACCAGTAAGCCATTAACCAAGAGTTTTCCCTCAATAACCTCAGATCTATAACTTATTAGTATTAATTAAGGAAATGTTGTAAATGAATTACGATGTTAACGGTTAGGATTAGAGTTGGAATTAAGTGTATCATAAGGCTTTAATAAGAATAAGTCATTAATAAGTACTTAATGATGACTAATTAAGCGCTAATATGTTGCTAATGCTAATAAGCAACTAATTAATGGTTAATAGGTGTTCCCTAAAGTAAAGTGTTACCCTGACTTCTCATACTGTATATCGTCCTTGGCGCCTCAACTCACTTTTACTCTCTGACAAAAACTTAATTTTAAAATCATCAGAAATATCCTCATTTCTTAAGTACAATAAAACCCCAGGGATGCCTGCGACAAATTATCTCGTACAGCATATACTACAGAATCCCTGAAAGACGAGTCTTTGCTTAATTCATTTTTTAAAGAATTAAAGATTCCTAAAATTGATTATAAAGTAGCTACTGATTTAGAAAGACCATTTTCCACAGCAGAAGTGATAAATGCTCTAAAACCAATGAAAAATGGATGGATTTCTTAGCAAAAAGTTTGCCGCCCAGCTTTCCCCTGCTCTGCTCCCTGTGTTTGAGGAATCCTTTACCAACTCCTCACTTCCCCCAACAATGCGCCAGGTGGTCATCTCGCTAATTCACAAAAAGGATAAATATTCCTTGGAGTGTAGTTTGTACCGCCCTATTTCCCTTCTAAATGTGAAGAGTAAGATTCTAGCCAAGATACTGGCACACCAGTTAGAAATTATTCTTCCTTCCTTTATTTCTGAAGACCAAACAGGGTTCATCAAAAATTGCCACTCTTATTTCAATATTTGATGCCTATTTAACATCATATATGACCCCACTCCATCCAACACCCCAGAGATAGTTTTATCCCTGGATGCTGAAAAAACTTTTGACCGGGTGGAGTGGGATTATTTGTTCTATATAGGGATGTAACGATTCACTCAACTCTCGATACGATTCGATTCACAATACTGGGTTCACGATACGATTCTCTCACGATTTATTTTACAAAATGGGACTGTATATAAATGACTGAAAATATTCCTTTATTTTTTCAGGAAAATACTATACTATTTTTCATTGTCAAAAGAATCCCTTGATAAACTATTCAAAACAATGCAATTTAATTAAAAATAAATCTTGAGTGAAATAAATAAAGTAATAATACAAATGAAGAAGAAGCTTATTATTTAAATTCTGGTTCTATAGTAAACAATACAAAACTGCATAATAGTTTTTTTTTTTTTTTTTAAGTGCAACTGAAAATGTATTTTGTGCCTTAACAATTGGACTTAAAAAAAAAAAACAGTCATTTTACTGTATTTACATCAGATAATTGTTTGAACCAGCAGAGGGCGCTGGTAACCCAGTGGTCGGTTGGCATGCAGATATCTTGCAGTGAAGAAGACATGCTATGCTAGCAGGCAGAGATAATAGAAAAACGTGACTTTTACAGATATTCATGTAATATTACAGATATTCTTTTGGTGCTAAAGGGGTAAGGAATCATTTATGAATATGTTTAAGAGTAGAAGGCGGCCAGAAAGAAAGTATTAGCAGATTTCGCTATCCGCCAACACTTCTGGAAAGCGCCCTCTGCTGGTTAAAAAAAGTACTGTGATTCAATTTTCACAGCATCGATGTGAACCTTGATACCTATGAGTCGATTTTTAACTGCCTTACGATTAATCGTTACATCCCTAGTTCTATACCCTTAAATTTATCTGATGGATAAAAGTGTTATATAGTATTCCTCTGCAACAGCTGATGTCGGTACGAACAATAATCTGTCCGCCTGTTTTCCACTGTTACGTGGCACTGTTACAGGTGATTAATCACAGTGCGTTCTTAGTGAACGCACATTTAGAACAGGCTCATATTCCTGAAACGCCGGCTAACTTCACCCATCAGGGTGAATAAATCACTCCTTCCGGGTGGTTGCCATGGTAGTTTGTCTATCCTTTGATCTATTGATGATGGCTTTTTATCGCGCGTGCACATAAGTAACCCAAGGTTTACATACTCAGGGTTGATTGACCCACTTCATACCAGCTGTAATGAATCAGATACACAGAGTTTCCCATCGCGGGGTTTGTTGACCCAGAGTTTATGGATAAACTCAGAGTTCGTTAACCCTCCTTTATGGAAAACACCTCTGTTCCGTGTTTTTGTATCAACATTTATCTCCTCTTTTCCATCCACACCAACCTGCTCTCTCCTAGACTTGATTTTGAAACTGAACCCATCTTCTAAAGGGTCCATTGGACTTGTTTATACTTTAACTCTCACGACTTCAAACCTTTGATCAGATTGAAAAACTGTTGGGAGGAAAAATTGGGCTTTGAACTTTCTGAGAGAATTTGTTTAAGACACGCTGTGATCCAATTCAAGGTTATGCATCACCTCCACTGATCCAAAATCAAACTATCTAAAATATTTCTTGGTATTGATCCCTTGTGTGACCGTTGTAGGCAAGCACCAGGGACTCTTACACACATTTTTGGTCTTGCCCTAAACTGGATGGGTTTTGGAAAATGATATTCTCAACATTTACAGATGTCTTAAAAATGGCATTAAAACCCACTCTCATTACAGCAATTTATGGGATCATACCAAGTTAATGATACTGTAAATTAGAGCTGATGATCCACCACTTTTTGGGTAATTTATTTATTTCGTTGTTTCTTTTAAATTCCTTTTTAGTATGAGTATGTATGCATATATGTGGGCATATGTCTATTGTGTATGTGTTTATGAGCACATATGCATGCATTTATTTTGTATATCTCATACTTTCACATCATGTTTGAGCTTCTGTTATTGGTATAAAACATTGAGAGAATAGCTCAGCTGATGGTATGGGGTGGGGGTGGGGGATGTTTCACTGTTCATCATTAGTGTTATTGTTTTTGTTTATATGTATAAATGAAAAAAGTAACAATAAAAGACCCTGACAAAAAAAATAAATAAAAATGATGTAATAAAAAAAATCAGTCTTTGAGATAAAGATCTGATATTTTCTAATACATCAAAAAAAGACATAAAACCACAACAAAAAACATGTTATTTCTCAAAAATACACAAAATGAGTCCAAAAACACATACAATTACTCTAAAAACCCTCAAAACAATGATAAAAAATGTGCAAAATTTGTAAAGAAAACCCAAAAACATAAAAAGACAACAAAATAATTGTAAATGCTGACAGTGTTGATAATGTGACCCTGGGATCATACAATCACATTCTTTGCTGTGCTAAAAGTTGCCCCCTCTGTCACTCATGTGTGATGGATTCTTTAATGCCTCCTGCTGTTTCCTGACGCCATGTGAAGCTAATCAAAGAGCAAATGCCAAGTGAGCATAAAAGGAACAATATGCTGCTTAGCCTTAGCGTCCGAGGCCCAGCTGTGTGACCTTCATGAGTGGTGCCTTCAGGCCACCTGCGGGGGGGTGGCCGTGCTTCCATTTCAGGCTCGCCTCTTGTTATTGGCTAAAGAGCGTGTGCTGATGTGATGCTGTGAGGGAGCCGGGTCACAGGGTGGTGCCAACATGCTCTGCAGAGGTGACTCTAATCATCCACACCTCCTCTGGACATTCAAGCACCCTTCACTGCTTCTCTCCCACCTCATCGACCATGTCGAGGGTTCACAATGCCTCTGTCTTTTAATAAAGATAAAAGTACGTATGATGCACAGAGGAATCCTGCACCCCAGGGCAAAGGTTTTCACTCTTTCTCAGTGAAAGATGACCAAAGACGTTCACATGGAAATGTGTGCACCACATAACACTGAGTCCATCAGGAAGAAACGCTGCACACACACATCCATGTGAGCAGCAGCTGCTTTTACCACCGCTTGTTTTGAAGTCTCACATCCATAGAATGATCTCCATCTGTGCCATCAGCACCAAATGACACCCCCCCCCCCTTCCCCCACACCATCCAACGCTCACAGCCAATGGGACTTGGGTTTTCCCCTGTCGTCGTTCTTGCCATATGCTAAAGCTAAATAAAATCTAGTAATGGTAGTGGTGGTGGGGGGGTGGGGGTATTCAATCATCCTGTTGACTCAAAAATACACAAAATGACTCCAAAACACACAAAAGATAAACAAAATTCCTCCTAATTCACAAAAAAAATACAAATGCACAAAGGGCCTTTACTACAAAGCTAGATAATTATATCCTGGATTTTTCTCCATTAGCGCGCTTCACCTGACTAAACACTGTCTGTCAGACAGAAGCTGTCCTACAAATCTAGATTACAACTCGCTAGGTTAAGTGAGTTTATTCCAGCCTGGGTACATGCGTTCTTTTGTGACAGAGGAGGAGATTACAGCGTCAGACCAATCACAATCACAGAGAAACTGTAGAGCAATTTATGTCACAATTGAGGAATAATTCTTTAAATATATGAATAATTAAAATCCATAATTCAGATCAAAAACAACAATGTTGCTGCAGTCAAAGCTGGAAGTAATTAATACAGGAATTGACGAGTGTTAATGCTTAAATTAGTGAGAATAAACAGACAGATAAACAGTGATGGTGCGTTCATAAGATCAGCCTACATCATAAAGTGGAATATATTTATATTTTATATTATCTACAGGACTGAGGCTCTCTGCATCTCCGCAGAATACATGAATGAATGAATAAATTAAATTAACAGTCTGAAAGTGCCCAATGCACGCAGGCTTTAACAGCTGACTTATTTGACTTATTTTACTTATTTTCAGTCCATCAGATAAAAATCTCTATGTTTCCTATAGGATGTCATCAGTAAATGTCTCAAGGAGCTTGTAGTGCCATACAATCCCCCCAGAACACTACGCTCTCAAAATGCTGGACTACTCGTTGTTCCATTTGTCTCTAAAAGTAGTATAGGAGGAAGAGCTTTCAGTTATCAGGCCCCACTTCTCTGGAACCATCTACCAACCACGGTTCGGGGGGCAGACACCCTCTCTACCTTTAAGGTTAGGCTCAAAACATTCCTCTTTGGTAAAGCTTTTAGTTAGGAACCAGCTCATAGCTCATAATTAAGATGCAATAGGCATAGACTGCCGGTGGGGGGGTCTGGCATGCTCGGTTGGAGAGAGGTTGGAGAGGGCGTTAAGAGAGAGGTCATTTAGGTTAGAGAGAGACCGGAGAGGGTCCCATTCCTCTCTCTAACACTCCCTCTATGTCTGCTTCTTCCCTTGTGTGTTTGCTCCTGTACTCCTTCTGGCTTTTGTCTTGCAGGTCCGTGGGATCCTCAGTGTGGAGTTACAGAGTCTCAACAACTCTGTCTCCACCCTTTCCTCTGCACACACCCAACACAGCATAACGTGGATGGCTGTTCATCATAGGAATGGGATCCACACAAGGTTCCTGCTGCTTAACAGAAGGTTTTCCTTGCCGCCATGATGAATTCATGTTGGGTGTGGGATACATATGTATGTGTATATACGTATATATGCATATGTGTATATCCATAAAATGAAGAGTCCATCCTTAAGACTGCTCTACTGTAAAGTGTCTTGAGATAGCATTGGTTATGATTTGGCGCTATACAAATAAAGATTGATTGATTGATTGACTGAGAAAATGAAAGGATTGCGTCAATGTCTAAATATTCTCTATCCTGTCAGTGTTACATCAGATCCACACAGTGACGTGTTCACAATGATCATCCATTTATTGGACAGGTAGTTTTATAAGAGAACTGACTGGGCAGGAGGCGGGGCTTTAGTACTCACTTAGTTCCTAGCCTGAACAAAACCTGGTCTCGACCAGGGGTCAAGATGGCGGTGCAAACACAGCAAACGAGGGTCCTAGTACCCCTGCACAGCAAGGCAGCACGACATCCAGCGTTTCTCCTCAAATTGCAGCTAGTAGGCAGATCAGAATCAGAATCAGGAATGTTTTTAATGGCCATGTACAGTTTAAAGGACAGTACAAGGAATTTGTCTTGGTAGTTGGTGCACAAAACAAACAACAAATAAATAAATAAATAAAAAAAAACAAAACAAAGAACAACCCAGCAACAATAATAATAATAATAATAATAATAATAACAATAATAATAATGATAAATATAAAGGATGAGGGATAAATAAAGGATAGATAGAGAATAAAAGATAAATAGGATAAATATATATATATATATATATATATATATATATATATATATATATATATATATATATATATACAGTGCAGCAGATAATGTCATCATGAAGGTGGTGATCGGGTGGGGGGGGGGGGGTTCAGTGGGTGACTTGGGGTGTGTTCATGTGGATGGTGGCAGAGGGAAAGAAGCTGTTTTTGTGTCTGGAGGTTCTGGTCCTGATGGACCGAAACCTTCTTCCAGAAGGGAGAGATTGAAACAGTTTATGACCGGGGTGGGAGGGGTCGGCCACAATCTTTCCTGCACGCCTCAAAATCCTGGAGGGGTACAGGTCCTGGAGGGAGGGCAGATTGCAGCCGATGACCTTCTCTGCAGAGTGGATGATACGCTGCAGTCTGGCCTTGTCCTTGGCCGTAGCTGCAGCGTACCAGATGGTGATGGAGGAGCAGAGGATGGACTGGATGATGGAGCTGTAGAAGTTCACCATCATCTTTGTTGGCAGACTGAACTTCTTCAGCTGCCGCAGGAAGTACATCCTCTGCTGAGCTTTTTTGATAAGGGAGCTGATGTTCAGCTCCCACTTGAGGTCCTGAGTGATGATGGTCCCCAGGAAGCAGAAATACTCCACAGAGCTCACTCTAGAGTCTCCCAGGGTGAGGGGGGTGAGGGGGGATGGGTTCTTCCTGAAGTCTGCTATCATCTCCACTGTCTTTAAAGCATTGAGCTCCAGGTTGTTCTGGCTGCACCAGGACACCAGCCGGTCTGTCTCCCACCTGTAGTCGGACTCGTCTCCATCAGCGATGAGACCGATGATGGTCGTGTCGTCTGCAAACTTCAGGAGTTTGACCGACTGGTGAGAGGAGGTGCAGCTGTTGGTGTACAGGGAGAAGATCAGAGGAGAAAGAACACAGCCCTGAGGAGATCCAGTGCTGATGGTCCGGGGAGCAGAGATGGTTTTTCCCAGCTTCACGTGCTGCTTCCTGTCAGACAGGAAGTCTGTGATCCACTTGCAGGTGGAGTCTGGCACGTTCAGCTGGGAAAGCTTGTCCTGAAGGAGAGCTGGGATTATAGTGTTGAAAGCAGAGCTGAAGTCCACAAACAGGATCCTGGCGTAGGAGCCTGGGGAGTCCAGGTGCTGGAGGATGAAGTGGAGAGCCAGGTTTACAGCATCGTCTACAGACCTGTTGGATCTATAGGCAAACTGCAGGGGGTCCAGGTGGAGGTCGGTGATGTCCTTGATGTGGGAGAGCATGAGGCGTTCAAAGGACTTCATGACCACAGATGTCAGAGCGATGGGTCTGTAGTCATTAAGTCCTGTGATCCTCAGCTTTTTAGGGACAGGAACGATGGTGGAGGCCTTAAAACAGGCTGGTACGGTGCATGTCTCCAGTGAGGTGTTAAAAATGTCTGTGAACACTGGAGACAGCTGATCAGCACAGTGCTTTAAGGTAGAGGGAGAGACAGAGTCCGGTCCACAAGCCTTACGGGGGTTTTGTCTCCTGAAAAGTCTATTCACATCTCTCTCTTTGATGGAGAAAGGTGTCTCTGTGGGAGGGGGGGAGGAGGGGGGGAAGATTGGGGAGAGAGCCTCATATACATGCTAACATTAGCTGTAGTGGTAACATGCCTGTGTATGAAGCAGATCTGGAAAACATCAGCAGTACAGGACAGAGCTCCGTTAGCGGGGGTAAGACTGCTGTTGTGCCAAAATCTGTGACCCGAAAAAATCTGTGACCGGAGGTGGCGGCAGTTCCAACCCCTGCGGCTTCTCAGCGGACATTTACTCCCCCTTAAAAATGTTTGTAATTCTTCTCCAGTCTGCATTTACTTCACCCACCGGAGCTTCATGTTTAAGGGGGAGTAAATAGCTCCTGAATAGCTACGAAAAGGTTTAGGACTCTTCTTCTCTTCCACCGAGAACCAGCAGCGGTCACAGATTTTGGCACAACACCAGCTTCGGTGAAGGAACAGCCCAAACAAAGTCTAAACGTCCGGCTCTGAGGAAGCCTCAGGGCTTAAAGGTAGGGTAGGCAATTTTGAATGTAGCCTCCCCGACGGCTCCGCCTTTACTCCCCTCGCCCCTCCCCCTGTGCTCTGTCTCACTCACATGCATGCTCACAGCTGCTGTAGAAGAGGAGCTCAGCTCATCTCTTGTATTGTGTAGAAACGTTGTTGTCTCATGACTCATTCAGCAGTAAGTAAACACTAAACTTTACCATTATATATTTTAAAAACGTGACCAAAAACTCTATTTTATCTCTGTCTCTGTGATGCGCTTTCACTGTGAGCTCGTGCATGTGAGGGATCGAGAACGAACAGGGAGACAGGGAGACGTGATTGGTTAAAGAAAAACGGTTTGTTTTTTCCATTGGTTGAAGTTATTACAGATTTACAGCTGCTACAGTTATGAATTTTCTTCATTCCTTTTTCAGAGCACATAAGATCTTAATTTCTGTCAGGACATAAAGACAATTTCAACCCAAAACTTAAAAAGTGTATCTGGAGAAAATCGCCTGCCCTAGCTTTAACAGTTATCGTAATTCATGGTAGGTGAAGCAGCAGTGTTCCTGGCTTTACTCAGCTTCTATAGCATGTCCCGTGTCCCAGGGGCTGGCGGTGTGGTGCCAAAATCTGTGACCCAGATAAATCTGCTAGCTGCGGCTTCTTGGCGGTAGTGAAGAAGACTGCTAAACCTCTTCATAGCTATTCAGGAGCTATTTACTCCCTCTTAAACATGACTCGCCGGTGGGTGAAGTAAATACAGACTGGAGAAGAATTACAAACATGTTTAAGGGGGAGTAAATGTCCGCCGTGTTCAGCCTAAGTTACCATGGTGATTGCTTTGTAGGACAGCACACACACGGATTAATTCCTGGAAGTTAGCACGATAAGAGGAAATATAGCTTTGTAGAATAGGTTCTCATGGCCCTCCTGTTGTCACAAACATGTGGTCTTTTGATCGTGTCAAAGATTGTTTCATGGTGCAACAATACAACCTCAAACTGTTTCCATTTCCATTTTTTTTTCCATGTGAGTGGAACAGATTAAAACGACCTAATGATCCTCTCCAATGTAATCCCTTTATCGGCACTCGGCTTGAAGTAGGTCCCATGTGACCACGGCTCAGATGTGTGTTGGTGTTGAACTGCAAATCAAAGGATTAGTAATTAACTTATACCAGATAATAACTCACCATTCTGCATGATGACAAAATAAGGCAACAAGCACAGCTATTGATCAATGGGACCTAAAACATTTTATGATTGTGTGTGTGTGTGTGTATGTGTGTGTGTGTGTGTGTGTGTGTGTGTGTGTGTGTGTGTGTGTGTGTGTGTGTGTGTGTGTGTGTGTGTGTGTGTGTATGTGTGTGTGTGTGTGTGTGTGTGTGTGTGTGTGTGTGTGTGTGTGTGTGTGTGTGTGTGTGTTAATGCGATCCCCATACGGACACTCCTATTAATCACTTCCTCTGGGGGAAAAGGGTTCATTAGGAAGCGTTTCCATTACTGGGGCCTGGAATAGCTTTAGATTGAATGTGCAGCATCAGGAGTCAGTGAGCTACTGCTAAATGTATCTGCTCTGTGTCACTGACTGTGGTCACACCGGGAGAGACAGAAGCCACGCCCACATGTCAGTGCAGTCTGCAGAGCTGTAGAGGGATTAGATCACTTACAGCTAATATGACAAATGAATCTTATTGGCCGATGCGTTTGTCAGACAGAAACATTCTGAGGGGACACCTGAGAGAGACGAGTAATTAGACCCAAATGAACTTGTCAGAGAACGTGGGGAGTCCGTCGCATTAGTATCATCTTTGGTCCGTCTCATAAAAGTGCAATAAAAATGTACTCCATGATTTTTTATTTTACTTCCACTGCATCATATCTTTACAACTACTTCAGACCTATCCATAGGTATAAAATGTATTATAATTGTCAAACCTTTTTTTTATTGGCTTTTTTTTTTTATCATGATCACCTTCATTTTTTCAGCAGGAAAATGAATGAGGGTCAAAGCCTTGACCGTGGCATTAATTGACAACAGAAATGATTTTCATGTGTTGTTATTTTTGGCATAAGGACAGTTTTATTGAAAAAATACACCTGTATACCATGAATATTTTGGAAGATAAGAAATCCAGGCATTCACTGAAATGTCTCTAAACCTTCATGCAATGGTCCCTGGTTGGTAGGGGGTCATTACACCTAAAACATATTTTCCCTTTATTTTAAAGGTAGAGGCTTTGATCTATTAGGTATTAATTGAAAAAGCATTATAATATGTCATAATTACAGTATATGAAAAATACGAGGTTACAATGGGAGTCGGTGCAAATATGTTCACAAGGTTACTAAGTGTCGGGATGATGCATATCTCCTTTTCTATACACTTCTAATACACGGGACTTTGGAATTAAGCAAATAAAAATGAAAACACAATAGTGACCAAATGTCATACAACAATAAATGACCAGAATATTGAGAGGCAAACAAATAAAAACACCCAAAATGTCACTTTTGGTCACAAAGATAATGCGAGTGTTAAGCTGACGACAGCTGAAGATGCTGTGTCATGTCTGGGTATATCCTGATCCATGATCAAATGATCAACTGGTGATTAAAAACACTTTGAAACCTTTAGACAAGTTCATTATGACATTATTTTGCTGGAGAATGTTGTTGTTTCCTTGAAGGCAGAACAATAATACATAGGTAGCAGTAGGGAGCACATTAGGATAGAAATAGGTAAGCTGTTTGATTGTCTTTTAAACAATAGTTCTCAAACTTTTCAGCCCGTGACCCCAAAAACAAAGGTCCCAGAGGGCGGGAACCCCCACTATAGCTGTAGGTGGTTGAACACAGACATGAACATTGAAGAACAGTCATGTGGAGACCGGACCATCTATAAGGGGGAATAAAGGGGAGAGATTTTTGGGGTCCATCCATAAAGTCAGTAAAATGATGGTCCATTGTTCTATGAATCTGTGATAACCACATTTATTTATTTATCTGAATAATATCCACTGTTATCCAGGAGCGTTTACTATTATCATTTGGGCCATAGTATATAGTCATATTAAAGATGTAAATCTTTGTTTCAATCAGAAATAAAATGGGTTAAATTTGACCAAAAATGGTGGAAAAGGTAGAGAAATGGGATTTTGAAAACCACAGAAATTGGTTAAAAGTTGCTAATTGGAGTGGTCAAAATCAACGGCAGAAAAAGTGTCAAAAAGGGTTCAAAGTGCAATATTGGCTTAAAAATGGCAGAAAAGTAGGAACAATTACTGCAGCTAAACTGGCAAATAATGGCAATGACAAATCGTGGATTTAGTTACATTGGCAAAATTAATCATGAAATATGGCGAAAAGAGGTTAATAGTGACAATAGATGGGTTTCCTTTACAAATTACCCATGATCCCCTGTGCGCGCTGCCATCTTGAGTGTCACTGTAACCTCTACTGGTAACCCAAGTCAACAATATACCAGATTTACTATACTATACAGATTTACTATACTAATACCCATTCTCCTTTCCTGATCTCGTATGGATCTTTGTTGTCGATTTCACTCAAGTTCTGTAAATACCTCGCTTTGCAAGTTCCATTCAAACTATCTCTGTTGATTGTTTTTCTTTTTGGCTATTTTAATCCGGTTTTGACGTCATTTTGAAAGCTTCAGGTGACAAAAATGAGGTGGAAAAGGGTTTATAAGTACTGAAAGTGTCAGAAACGGGAGTAATGTTGCAAAAATGCATTAAAGGAGCAAAAATATGGCAAGAAATAGTCGTGAAAGGGTAAAAATAAGCAAAAATGGGCTCAAATTGTTCGAAAAAATATTCTTAGTTTCTTAAAGGCATCTGGCGTCCCCCTCCTAGTGTCTTGCAACCCCAAATGAGGTCCTAACCCAAAGGTTGAGAACCCCTGCTTTAAAGAAAGGATAGTTAATTTATGGTTCCATCAATCTGGGAAAATGGTATTGTAATACTTAAAAGAAAGGAAAGGGAGTCATTTTGTCTATTTTTAAGAATTTGTTTATTTTTTTCTTGCTGCTTTGTGCATTTGTAGAGGCACTTTGTCTGTTTTTCTTGTTATTCTTTGTATTTTTGTTAGATGGTTTATTTTTTCTTTCACTTTGTGTGTTTTTTGAGTGATTTTGTGTGTTTTTTTGTTGAGTTTTTCATGTATTTGGATTCATCTTGACTATTTTTGTCATTTTTTGTATTCTTTTGTTTTTGGAAACATGTTGTGTGTTTTTGCAGGTTTGGTGCCGTTTTGTGTGGTTTTGTTCCTATTTTTTTGAAGTCATTTGGTGCATTTTTATTGTTGGTTTGTGTGTTTTTTATTGACATTTCGTAGCTTTTGGAGACATTTTGTTGTTGATTTTGTGATTTTTGTTGTTAAGTTTACATTCCTTTGTCACTTTGTGAGTTTTTCTACTCAATTTGTGTGTTTTTGCTTTTTTTTCTGTGCATGCTTTGTTGCAGTTTTGCAGTCATTTTGTGTTTGTATCTGTCAATGTTTTTGTTCACATTGAGGCTCGCACAAATTAAACCGAGTTTCTTTCTGATCTGTGTTATCAGACTCAATACTGATACCAGCTTTGATATCAGGTCATCTCTAGTGTTTTATGATAGGCAGTGGCTATCCATATGGTTGCCATATCATTATACCGACATTCTATCCATATGCAGCGCCCCTCATGGCCAGTTTAGGTCACGTGACCAAGACAAAACCTAACCGTAAACCTAAAAAGTATTGGGATATACGGTTACAACCTAACCGAACCCTAACCCCTAACCCCTAAGACACTTTGTATGTGTACTTTGGTAAACGTACAAATAGCACCAGGGGTTGTCCGTACGGCAACCATATGAATAGACACTTTATTTTTGATAACTGATCAATGGGATTTAAAAGGTGTTAATTTGTGATGTTTATTGCTCATTCCTGATTAAACCATCGGGTGTGTATTGTTGAAAGCTTTGTTCAGTGGCATGTATCTCACACAGACCATTAGTGGTGGCTGTAAAAGTGGGTCAGAGCAACTGCTGAGCAGCAGGGGCTGTGGTGGTCCCTGTTCGAGAAAATAAGAGAAATACCAAGAAAACAGAAGTTGATGACATTTCAGTCTCGCTCAAGTTCATCCAGCACTTGACGACACCAGTGGTGGTCCAAAGACGCACATCTGGAGACACTGGGACTGATGCAGGGGGGCCACGATTATTCACTGGTTGAGGTGGAGCAGAAAGCCTGCCTGTGGTGTCCAATCAATGCAAGAACTGCTCAACTGGAGCAATGCTTTCTTAGACAGAGGTTACATCACAGCCCAGCTGTCTAATGGTTACCTTAGCTTTATAGGATTCTCCACTGTTTTTACGAGTTTGGCCTAAAATCTTTGAAATGTCCTTAATAGTAGATCTTTGTCTAAAACACATTATTTTGCACAAAATTGATTTAATGGTCTTTTAAAAATGGGACTACTTTACAGTTTCAGAGCCTGTGTTCCTCCATCTTGAAATCATGTGATTGATGATGTCACAGGGCCCCACTGCCTGTAAACAGCTCATTGTTTTCTATTGGAGTAAAGCATTCAGCCTAGTTTTTAGATAATTTAACATCTTTTTAGATCATTTTGTAGCTTTTTCAGTCAAAATGACAAATTGTGCTGCTTTTGGTTGCTTTAAAAAACCAAGAAAAGTTCAAATGAACCTCTTTTGTTTTTCGAAAGAGAATAAAAACTGTAACTCGAAAAAAATATGAGCCCTTAGGGCTTATGTCATAGATGATGTTAGCAGTAGTAAATAAATGGGGGCTATCTTAAAATGGGGGAAAGCAATATGTCGGCCTCCTGTTTGTTCAATGACAAAACGCCTTTATTTCAATACAGCAGTGATTTATATCCCGGTATGACATACAACTATCAAGAAACACCAGTAGAAGAGGCCAGGGGACGATATACAGTAAGGCTAAGTTATCGGTGTTAGGGATATCGGAGTGTCCATACTAAGTCCCAGCCAACACTGGGATGAACTATTCAAAACATTGGCCCTATTTCACCTCCCTAGAGCTTTACAATATCTAATAAATGAACCCCATGAGTAACCTGCACGGTAAAAATCCTGCAGTAAAATCCTCACACGCCATTAATCACAGTGTACTTTATAATGGAGCTACAACATATTGCCATCTATAATAAAAACTGAAGCCCTGAGATCCTCATTTCAGATCTTAACTGTTCACATACTGGTTATTAAATGTAGAGCACACGTAGGAAAGGGACGTTTTTTGGGGGGCATTTTTTACCTTTCGTCCAATGAAGGAAAGCCAGTGTTTTTTTTCTTTTAGAATGGTATGAAAACGCTATCAGTATTATTTTTTTACATAGAAGAATAGCCAAACACACAACAGCTCTACAGCATGGCGAAACCTTTTCTGTTAAAACGGGAGTAAATACGTTGCTTTACCCCCAAACAAATATGGCGACTGGCGTTGCTAGGCAGAAACGGCACAACTTACCTGGATGCCCGACTTCCTGAATGAATTTTAATGTTTTTATATTAAATAAAAAGATGCACATATTTTGTCTATTGGTAACACATAACACTTTTTTGTTCTATACATTTCCACTACAGGTACCATTTAACCTCTAAACCCTAGCCACTTTTCGCCAAAAATAACATACCCATAACAAACAACATTTTTCTAAGCTTCTACTGTATATGACCTACATGGCTAATTTTTGTTCAGATTGAAGAAGGACCCTTAGTGGTTTTGGAAATATATAATACTGAGTGACAATAAATCACGTTTTAAATACAGAAATCTGTAGTTTCTGCAGAAATTGAAATTGCAAATATTGTCTGTCCTATTCCACTCTTTTCAGATAATTTTATACCCACAGAATGCTCTTTTAAATGTTTCATCATTTAAAAAGTGCTTAAAATACCAGAAAACATCACAAAAGTTAGTTTAAGGTATCTACTGCAACCATATAGTAAAGAAGCATGAAGAAGATAACATGATTTTTGACATTTATGTTTACGAGTAATTACAAGTAAAATTCATTAACCGGTTCCTAAAGTGATCCTAGGCTATTTTCCAGTCGTGTTTGGTATCAAACTCTTTCGTAATACATGATATTTCAAGATATGATGTTGAAAAGATTATTTGAATATGCTGAACTCATTATTATGGTTTATGTGTAAATCTAGGAATCATCCCTCCTGTCTGTCTTTGTCTCACATAAACACACACCCCAGACACACCCAAAGGCAGCCAGCTGAGATGCTGACAACTTTAAACCTATCAACGAAGCTTCCCTCTTGGGAGGCGAGACTCAAAGAAAACCTTTTAAAAGGAAGAAAACCACCCAAAATTTTAGTTTTGGGACGCTGGCGTTTCATGCTCAAAGCATATCCCTTCCCCATCTTTTTTTTAATTTCATTTTATTTTTAGTTGA
Source organism: Gouania willdenowi (assembly GCF_900634775.1). NCBI lineage: Eukaryota > Metazoa > Chordata > Actinopteri > Blenniiformes > Gobiesocidae > Gouania > Gouania willdenowi. The sequence goes on along the minus strand of NC_041054.1, from coordinate 29,204,092 downwards.
AACAGTTAGATTTTTGGAATCAACAGCTGCTTGGTTCGGACTAATGCAGCATCTAGTGACGTGCGTCACAGCCGAAAAAGAAGCCCAGCCCGCGACCCATTGGGGTAAGCCACGAGCCACTATCTAACCCAGCTGTGAAGGCCAGAACCGCTTGAATCGGCTGAAGGGGCTACACTCTGTTGAAACACATCAGAAGTCAACAGTGGCATGTCCTGCTGCATTTCTTCAAACAGCACCTTCAGGTCCAACCCTGACATCATCTTCCAGGTACCTGAACGAACTCAGATCAGCAAACTTCATCCACAATAGATCACATACATACTTCCATAACTACACACTTACACACACTCACAACATGTTCCACACACAGTTCATCTCATTCATGTCTGTTCGTCTCCCTTGTCTGTCTTCCCCTCTTTGTTTTATGAGCTCTCTTTATGATTTTATTCTTTGATTTTATGATCTTATTATTCGAATATGTATCCTGCATTTTTATTCAATATAGTTAACTAGCATTCTCCTAGAATAGTGATTTCACTTTTTTACGTATAATCCTCACTTATTAGCCTAGAAATGCATTTAATCATGATTTAATTATCCCATTTCAATTATTATTTTGACTCTGTTAATTGTTGAATTTTGAATAAAAGGTTAAACATAATATTTGATTCCTCTGATTCATTAAAGCTGTGATTATGGTGTAGATGTTGCTGTTAGAATTAACTTTTCTCTGGTTTCACATTGATGAGTTTAGTCTAAAACTTAGACATATTTCTCCTGTTAAAAGGAGTGGCACCCCGCAAAAATTGAAGTAATATTAATAATCATAATTAATAATCATAATTAATATTCTTATTTATATAACCCATTATTAATAAATCATCCTCCTACAGTACAAAAAAATGCAGGTGGAAGCCCCTTTTCCACAGGTTGGGGAACCAGTTTATAACTGTAATATGTCAGTCAAATTGAGTCTAATCATTGTTCGTCTTATGTTTGACCACTAGGTGTTGCAATTTGGCTTAAAATAAACACATATCAATTTTAATCCAGGTCTCTGCGGTGCCATGCACTGTGGTTCCACTCTTTGGTGGCGTTACGCATGTGTCTTGTTCAGCAATGCTTTGACCAATCAGAATGCTTCACACAGCGTTGTAAAGCTCAGAGCCTGTAGAAATTGGTGATATGAAACACTATGGGGGTGGGCTTTAGCCCTGGCCAATCAGAACTGGGTAAATGAGGAACCAGCCATTTTACGCACGAGTGCTATGAACTCTTTAGATAGATTTATCAACTGAGAAGTGCTCAGATGTGTGTAATGGTGGTTTTTTTCTGACAACGTGATTAGGATTCATCAGAATATGGAGTTTTATGCACATTAGAGCAACTTTTGATAAGAAACAACAAAGGTAAGACATCATTTGTCAATATTGTTGACTTTTTCCGCTGTGTATTTTCTGAGTTTGTGGCTGTGTTTTTGTACGTAACATACCAGACGTGTATATCAGTGGATTCACCTCGGCCTGTAGTTTCATGTGGGCTCTTGTTATAGAACTCTGTGTTTATTTTCTGAATCACAGCAGTGGAAAAAGGCTGAGTTTGCTGAGTTGTCGACTTTTCCCTCTTTGAACATAATGGCCTGGTGTGTGTGCTGTGAATGTGGGTTGGCTACAGTTTTAGCTTCTATAGTTTCTTAAGATTACGGAGAGGAACAGAATGTGTGATTTCAATCAGCCAGTCACGGAGGCTGGAGCTGCCCCCACCGGCGGGTCCGTTGGGGCTAAAGAATCATTCCACAAAATTTCCCAAAACACAAAAATCTAAGATCTGTCACTTATTGTTTAGATACTGTCGATGCTTTACATACTTTTCATATCTTTTATACGTGGAAGTGCAAACTATAGCACATAGATGTTGAAATGACTTGTTTTCTCAGCCTAGTTGAGAACTAACAGCTCTGTATTTGGTCCCTGACAGCTTTGTGTTAACGTGTGTGACTTCTCATTCCACACCAGCAAATATTAACCATGTCTTCGTCAGTCGCTGCAGATGGAAACAAAGTCACATCCCTGCACGGTTGCTGAAGGCGGTCTTTATTTTTGTCCTCTGCTGCATCCATAACCTCATCAAACTCAATGTCTTTTACAGTTGTGGGTAGGAAATGTCCTTTGTCATTCATCGCGTGCTCTGCTTTTTAGTTTGGCTCTTATCTGAACTCAGCGTCCTTTGCAGCTAATGAAACTCTGAACTTTGCTTTTGGATTGTGTATCGCGTCCATTCACAGTAAGATTAATACAAACAGGAAATGAAGTGAACAGCTCATTCTGATAAATGCTTCATATTAAAACAACACGCTTTCATAGATATTGCTAATCTGTTTCCTTGTTTTTGTGCCTTTTGAGTATCATTTGGTTTCCTTTTGACAGGCTTAACATAACACAGTGTATTTGGCCTTTTCTTCTAAAGATAAAAAGCTTGATTCTACTTGAAATTCCATCAAAGACTGATTTGTGTTCGTAGTATTTGGTATTAATATTATTGTAATAGTGAATTAAATTAAGTTATTTTGTTAGTGTAACCACATTCTTTAAATTGCACAAATTGACATTTTGTGTTTGATAAGAAACAAACCAACACTTTTTAGGGTGTGCAGTGATACAATAATAGGGATGGGACTTTATTAATTAATTACAGAAAAATATACAGTGTTTGCACTGTCAAGTCTTAATAAATAACTAGAGACTGTGTTTCCGTGATCGTGGAAAAAGCTAAATTCACGTTCTGAAACAGAAAAAGAAACTTTTTTGGTTTTTAAATGTTTATATATAATCAGGCCTCAACATGACACAGAAATACCTTACATGCATGTTTTAGGACAATATCATATTCTACGGTATTTCCCTGGAAAACAGATTATTGAATGTTTAGCAACTCAGCAAATGTAGAAAATGGACAATCGCTCACAATCTCATTCAAAATTTAAGTCTCTGACTCAGTCTTAAACCTTACTTTCATATTTTTGCATGTCACACACTGTGGTTAATTTCCTACCTATTTTTTTTTTTTTTTTTTTTCAGTCTTTTTGAGTCATTTGTGGGTAATTTTTGAGTCATTCTTGTGATTATATGTTGTATTTTTTATTTTTTCTGTTTTAGTGTGTTTTGAAATCATTTTTGCTGTATTTGTATTGTTAAGAAAAGTGTAGCAACCAAACATCTTGTATGATTTCTGTAAGACATCTGAAGCCTATGAATATTAAATTAGTGACAGTTGTTGACTTTATTAACCCTATTTATCATGTTTGGCACGATTTAATGAACTTTAATAGCAGTAAAGAATCTAAACAGGGAAGACAGGAATAATGATGGATAAACTGGTATAAATGATGTGGAAGTGGGTAAACCACAAATATAATGATCCTGTAACACAGAGCAATTAGTGGCCAGGGGGCCACATGAGGCCCTTGGTTTAATTCTCTGCGGCCTCTAAAAGTAAACGCACAAAATGTCAACATGACAGAAAAATACACAACAATATACAGAAATGACAAAACAACAACACAAATATAAATGACTGCAAAACACACAAAAATACACAAGTATATCTTCATGAATTAAAAAAATGGCTCCCAAAACCAAAATGCCAAAAGAAAAACCACAAAATTTACTCAAAAACATATAAAATGGAAAAAAAAGCCAAAAATGATGCGAAAAACCAAAATGACAAAAACATTCACAAAATGACTTCAAAACACATGCACAAAATGAAAAAAAACACTCAAAAAATACACAAAAGACGCACAAAAATAAACAAATATAACTCCATAAACAGAAAATGATTCCGACCACCAAAGTGATAGAAAAATATACAAAGATGAATAATATCTACTAAATGTGGTAGGGCTCTGATAAAAGTAGCCCATCTCTCTTGTAACAGCATTTTATTTTTGTTGAATGATGTCGATTGATTTTTGACAAGATAAATCAATGAATAATGATCCAGTTTGAACTGATATGAGTTTATCTGACCAGTAACAGATGGTTGTGTGTGTGTGACAGAGATTGATATCAAAGATGGAGGAAGAAGGGATGACGTGTTGACTATATTCTAATGCTCGCTCATCAATCAATCAATCAATCAATCAATCAATCAATCAATCAATCAATCAATCAATCAATCAATCAATCAATCAATCAATCAATCAATCATTCAGCTATTGATGGACGCTGCTTGAACAGAAGATGGAGCACATCAGACTCATTTCTTTACCACAGTGCTGGCCCGTTACTGTATATAGGCCAGTGTTTCTCAAATAGGGGTACGTGTACCCTTAGGGGTGTGCAATGACACTACAGGGGGTAGAAAGAGAGAGAGAGAGCGAGAGAGAGAGAGAGAGAGGTAAATTAACTAATGAAAGCATTAAAATGTAGAGTTTGATGTTTATTTTTAGTTAAAAATGATAATCATACTAAATTGTTGGGTCATATACTTTACATGTGCTCTGGTCCGGTCCCTAGAGGGTCTACACTGCCAACCAGAGTTATTTAATGGTGGAGGAGGACACACATCTATAATATACACTTGTAATTAAGATGAAGTCAAGGAATGGATTTATCACCATTTGTTAGAGATATGATTTACAAGTGAGTGAGTTACTGTCTTTACAGCACTGACCCAGTGAAATCCTTCCCCCACGAGGTCCAGACGACAAAGAGAAAGATCTGTTGCCTTCCCCCGGCTTTTATCTGCTTCGTTGCTCCTCCTCCCATGGTTCTAGCCTGTGTCATTAATGTATGTGTGTGAGCGGGTGTGCACCGAAGAGTGTGTGGCTTGATTTATGCAAAGCTAAGTGTAATATACAAATAATGTCCCAAAATATCCCTCAATTCCCTAACCAGCATCTCACAAAACAACAACAAAAACACACACAGTAAGAGAGAAAAATATTTATTATTATCAGCAGCACATACAACGACAACAAAGACACAGATGATAGAAAAACACACAAGATCACTGCAAAATACACAAAAATACCAGAGAAACACACAAAAACGACAACAAAAACACAAAATAAGAGAAAAATATACTGAATAATAAAAAGAACAGGCAAACAACAACAAAATACACAAAATAACACAAAAAACACAAAATAATGATAGAAATGATCTTAATTAGAACATGAACTGAGAATACAAGGATCAGTCCTGGTCCCACCTCAGGAGGGAGATGATCATAAATGATCAAAACTATAGAAATAAATGTATTCAGGAGGCACTAATTACTGTTTATTTCCACTTTTTTACAAAATGAGATTCTTTAAAATGCGTGTTACAGAAATCTGAGTAAAATGTATAGTCAGACATAAGGGGGTACATGGATTCAAAAGGAAAGGACAGGGGGTACCTGAACCAAAAACTGCTGAGCATGATTATCAGTGACATGAAGCCTGTGTTGATGGTTGAAGATGAAGCTTCACCTTTAATCCAGGTTAAACTTTTCCCTCAACAGCACATTTTATATTTCATAGTTTATATTTTTTAAAGCTCATGGAGAGAAAATATTTAGAGACTTTAGAGGAAGTGACGAGTGAAATAAACACCAACAGCAAACTGTGTCTCTCTGCTGTGGACACGTGTAGCCAGTGAAGTCCACCTTAGGGTGACCTGCCACTACATTAACAATGGGATATATGAAGAGTGTTTTTTTTAACAGATTAATGGATTAATTATTTGATTGATTGATTATTAAAATAATGGTTTGTTGGAGCTCGGATCAGCTGTTCATGGCCAAACGCTGCTTGAACAGAAGAAGGAGAGCATCACACTCGTCTGTTCTCCATATTTTAAAGACAAGAGCAGCTACGAGGCACCTGACTGAATTTAAATGTAAAAGACACAACCGTGATTGGATCTGTGTAGAAAGTCTGTGTCTCAATCAGAGGCTCCTGATTGGCTCCTGATTGGCTCCTGATTGGCTCCTGATTGGCTATCTTAACCCTGAGGACCCTCTGCAGATGGACTGCAGCTCCTCTGCAGCGTGGGCAGTCCAGCTCCTGCTCCCGCTGACCTTTTGTTCACAGAAAAGTTTGGAGGACTTGAAACGCTCTCAGGTATCTTTGGCCACATTATTCCCAAACACCCACATTCATTCTCCGTCTCTGCCCACCCGTGATGGAGGACCGTGGGAAGCCTTTTGATCATCTGCCAGAGAAGCACTGTTGATGCTCCAGGAGATTTAAGGGAGAGTAATAATGTGACGGCATGACCGCCATCAAAGTTTACACTAAACACTAAAAAATGTCTTTTTATGCAGATGTTATTTAAAAATCCAGCATTCATTATGATCCTGGTGTCTGGGAAATTACAGAAAAAGACGTTGGAAAAACAGGCTCAGCTGTCACAGAGATTAAATTAAAAACCTCCCGTTTTGGTTTTTGAGTGAAAGAGGATTGAACGCATGTTTTAGGATCTGATAAGTGAAGAAGAAGAGGAGGAAAACCTCCCACAGGTAGTCTTCCTACTGTTGGACCTGTCATGGTCTCTGCTGTGTTTACTTCTCTGTGGGAGGGATTTTAACCCTCACTAACTACCCACTGTACTGCAGATAAAACACAGGCCTCTGAGCTCAGGAAATAAACACTTTATTACCAAAGGAAGGGAAAGAGAGATGAAGCAATTCATCTTAAAAATGTAATGAACTAAAATCCTACTATTTTATAAAATTACTTTTTTATTCAAAAGTATCAAGTGCAATTAATATAAAGTCAGAAGTATTTGATTCTCATGAGTAGACATGAGCAACTGGCAGCAGTAAAAAAAAAAAAAAAATAGACAAAATGACAGAAAAGAAAATCCACAAAAAAGACTTAAAAATACACAAAAGGACAACAAATATACACAAAAATGACTCTAAAAATCACACAAAGAACAAATATACACAAAAAACAACTCTAAAACATACAAAGTGACAACGAAATACCAGTGCACAAAAAAATACACAAAAGTCAACAAAAATGCCATGAAAATAAGACCAAAAACACACAAAATGGCAGAAAAATATAAAAATAAAGTCTACAAAAATGACTATACATTGATTATTTAATACACAAAGGGCCTATACTACTAATCTAGATTACCTCTTATCATGCTAACTTCCAGTATTTAATCATTGTGCTGGACTACAAAGCTCACTGGAGCTTAATCACTATGGCAATTAATGCTGAACGGCTAACCTTCATGGTCACGACCCGTGTGATTCTAATTCAGTAATTCTAAATGAAATAATCAGTAATTCCAGTCCTTATGAAAGCATTAGTTACACTTGGTTTCTACACAGTGTATTAATCAGACAGACCTGTTACTAATCAGTCTTTAAGGTACGATTATCATCCAGCAAAGCAAACATCTGCCTTGTTCTGAATATGTTTCTGTAGGTGATTCAATAAAGTCAAACTTTGCTCTGTTAAACACGGTCACTGTGGGATCCTGTGGGCTTTATTTCTGGAGTAAGAAACTTTTTATTTTTACTCTGTGACATAAGTCATTTAAAAGGTTCCAGTTAGGAATGTCTAGAGTAGGGGTCACCAACCTTTCTGAAACTGACTTACTTCAAATTATTAGTTTAAAAAGCAGACAAATATTACATTTACATGTTTTCAAATTACAACACTTTATTTCTCCTCATTTATGCAATTGTTTCATTTCCATTACGTTTCACATTAAATCCTCCTGTTCCTATTTAACGAACAACTTTAAATTATCCTAAACATGTATTTATGTAAAAAAAAAATTGAAGATATTAAAGATCTTAAAAACATATGCACTGTGAGATGTGACGTATTTTGGGTCAAAAATAAGACAGAGGAAGTATTTCCAGTTACCGCTTTCAGACAGTCAAAACAGTGGAGAAGTGACACTTTTGAAACGTGACATCCAAAATGAGGAGGTTTGCCTTCCAAACAAGAGGAGTTAACACATCAAGATACCACAGTTACACTGATACCTTAAGTGTACAGCTTCAGCTTGATGTAATTCTTCTTTAAGTTTTTTTACGTTCCCACAAGAGGATGAGCTGCAAAAAAAGTGGATCATCAACATCCAGAGAGATAAACCCTAACCCTGAAGTGAAGGAGGATTCAAATGCACAAGGGCGTTAGTGGAGCTGTCTCCGTTCTTTTAGAATGGAATAATGACTCCCTTCCTGCCCCTCGTCCTGGTGTTTGGGAGTGAATAGAGCGACTAGACTCTTTCTCTGAGGACCCAGAGGAGGAAATGGATACCATGTCCTGACCGTGACTACTGTTCCTCTACTGAGCTGGGTGTTTTGGACTTAGCCCTCAGTGTTATAGAGGAGGTACGGGCGAAGAATGCTCCGCTCCGGAGACAGATGGAGGAGATGGCCATTAGCAACAAGTTTGGCTTGGAACGGCTCAAAACACAGCTGTAGCTATTAAAGTAGCATTAGCGCCTAGCTAAACACTGAAAAAAAGGGAAAAACTATTTTTCAGTGAAAGGCCAGTAGCTTACGCAAATTTACAGTATAAGATGTCCTCTGCTATTAGCTGCTATTGCTGAGTTACATGAGATTAATATGAAAACTATAGTCATTTGTAATAATACAGTAGGGTTAGGAACTGGAAGTTCTTTCACGGTCTTCACTCAAACGTGTAAGTGACGCGTGCATGTAGTCCATTGTATCACAACCCATACACTAAATCTGCAACACCTAAAAACATTTATCACAATTGTGACAGTCCTATCAGTCAGTGGTTGTCTGTGTGTTCTCTGTACAGGCTGCTGAGGGGTGTGGATTGCTGCACCTGAGTGGGCTTGGCCAGCTCTCGCAGGTGTATTCAAGGATCAGCAGTTGGTCACCCAAAGCGTGCGCATCTGATCTTTCCATTCTGCTGTCGGTCTGCGTGTGCCCTGCTCCTCTGCCCCCATGTCTCACTCCTGGCTGTTTCATGGCTTCATCCTGAGGTTGACATCGACCCTTTTGTAAAAAATAAACACCGCTTTATTATAAACTAAACCGTTCCACTCTTTGCTGCGGCCAACAAGACGGATCGTAACACAATGTTTTAGTGAAAATAAACATTTAAAGAAGGTTAATTAAATACTAAAAACTAGTCAAGTGCAGTGGAATTTTCTGCAGCCCCCAAATTAAAAGCACAAAAATGACTCAAGAAACCCAAAACAACAACAACAAATGCACAAAATGACAACATACTGTAAATACACAAAATGGAATTAATTAAGAGGCTAAAAGGAGGTAAGGCAGGAGAGAGAGAGTCACGTGACAGTCTGTGAAAATTCAACATGGCGGCTCGCTGCCTTGACTAGCATACCAACTCTGTTTACTTGCACATATTAACGCTTCTTACCGTTAAATCCACGCCACAAACGAGAGCTGACCACGCGCCCTCTCACCAGCCAGAGTGGAGGAAACCAGACCGAAAACCGCGAGCACATCAGGTAAGTCTGCAAAACGGCAAAAAAATAAATCATCAACAGACACATCAGATCTGGAGGCAGAATCTCACACCGAGGTCCTGAAATCCATCAATAAGAGGCTGGGTGTGGTCGACTTACTGCACCAAGATTATCAGGAAATGAAAACCAGCCTGGAATTTGCAAACCAACAAATTCAGGACTTACAAAAAGTTAATCAAGATATCCATTTGGCTTTATCAGCGGTGACCACAGAGGTTAAAGAACTGAAAAATGAAAACAAGCTTCTTAAAGAGACAGTCCTGCACACCCAATCTCGCAGTATGCGAGACATTGTGATCTTCTCAGGTATTCCAGAAACCCCCAACGACGACCCAGAGGCTCTGTTGAAAAACTTCATGTCGTCCGCGCTTAAAATCCTGGCAGAAACCGTGAAAAACATCACCTTTCACCGTGTCCATCGTCTCGGTCCATGCAGAGGTAACCACCCACGCCCTATCATTGCCAAATTTGAACACTTTCAACAGAAAATCCAGGTTAAAAGTAAAGGTTGGGAACTTAAAGGTACGCAATTTGGCATGAATGATCAATTCCCTTGAGAAATAAATGAACGCCGAAAAACCTTATATCCTATCTTTAAAGAAAACCGACAGAGAGGCCGTAATTCCAAACTGGTCGTAGACAAGCTTTACATTGATGGCCAACTATTTAGGGATTCTAACATCACCCCCTGGCTCTACTAAGAAAAATAAAATAAAATAAAACATTTAAAAAAACAAAAACAAACAGGTGATTTATGAGTTAATATTGAACGGATAATTCTCCACTCATGGTGTAGTTAAGGTAGCACTATTTGAAAGGTAAAATGTGTGTGTGTGTATATACATGTATGTATGTGTATGTATATCTATATGTGTGTATGTATGTTAACAAAATAAAAAAAAAAAAACAATAATAATTCAAAATGTATGTATGTGTGTATGTGTGTTGGTATGTGTATATATATATATATATATATATATATATATATATATATAAAATAATTGAAATAATTCAAAAGATAAATAAAATCAAATCATGGATATGTGTGTATATATGTGTGTGTGTGTGTGTTTGTATGTATGCTTGCACAGATGTTGATAAACACATATAGGCTCATACAGTTTCACAGGACACTCTCTACCCCCATGTCACCTCTTTCTTCTCCAACCCCAAACCTTTTTTTTTTCTTTCACATCCACTCAATACCCCCCCCTTCCTACGCTTTATATAATTACCCATTGCATGTTTTATTCTTTTGGTACTGGTTGTTGTTGTTGTATGTTTGTGCTTCTCACTAACCTTCTCAACCCAGCCCCTTATCCCGTGGTGGTATCGCATGATAAGCATTTCTTCTCTTTCTTTCTTGCATCAAAGTCTCTCACGACACAGCTGTGCACAAATGCTCTCAGACTCTTGGTTATGATCACATTCGTAAGGACTAAACCGCACTCCTTTCCATGTCTCAGTTTACAGTAACATCTTGGAATGTGCGTAGCATTCGCTCGCAGGCTAAAAAGATCAAGATATTTGATTATGTATCAAGATTAAATGCAGACATTGTTTTCTTTCAAGAAACTCACTTACTTTAATCAGAAGAAAAATCTCTGACAGACTTAAATTTTAACAAAATATATAATTCGTGTTTCAATTCCAGGCAAAGAGGAGTCTCGGTTCTTTTCAACAAAAGGTTGCTCTTTAACATAATCAACTCCACCATAGACCCAGAGGGTAGATATATTATTATCAAAGTGGTAATCTATAATAAATGTTTCACAATTCTAAACCTCTATGCTCCCAATAATGACGACCCTGAATTCTTCCATAGAGTTTTTTTGGAGTTATCGGACCTATCTGCAGATTCATCTGTAATCATCGGAGGTGACTTCAATCTGACACTCAACACATCATTAGACAGATCCAGTAAGTGCCCAAATACAAAACCGTCTCGATCTGCTAAAGTATTAATGAATTACATGGATGATCTTGGAATAGGAGACATATGGAGACTGAACAACCCAACTAAAAAAGAATACACCTTCTTCTCCCCTGTGCATAAATCCTTCTCCCGAATTCACTTTTTTCTCTCAAATAATTCCATCGCACATAAGATTTCCTCTAAAATACATCCTATAATCAATAGCGATCATGCGCCAATATCCCTCACCCTGAAGTGTGACCCTAATCAGAAATGATCCTCTCTGTGGCGCTTTAATACTTCATTACTTAATGACAGTGAATTTGGTAAAATGATAAGAAAAGAATGGGAGGACTTTCTATTAACAAACAATTCTCTGGAAGTGTCACCGTCCTTACTCTGGGAAACCGGCAAGGCTGTCATCAGAGGTAAGATTATATCATACTCTTCTTATAAGAAAAAACAGGAACAGATAGCAGAAAAAAACGATTGAAGAAAAAATTAAGAAACTTACGGAAGAATACGCAGCTAACCCATCTGAACTTTTATGGAAAAATCTCCAAAATACAAAACTTAATCTGGACATAATTTTATCTAAAAAAACTGATTTTATTTTGCAGCAACTACGGTACAAAAACTGACTACAATAATAAATCAGGCAAATATTTAGCAAATCAGCTTAAACACAACAAAGAAAACTATTTCATAGCGGCAATTTCTGATAATTCAGGTCAAACTTTAAACTTACCTCAGGACATTAATAAGGTTTTTCATGATTACTATCAAAACCTAAACTCATCAAACTTAAACCCTGACCCTGAAGATATGAAAACCTTCCTCAATAACTTAAACCTACCACAGCTCACCATAGATCAGAAAACCACCTTAGACTCACCATTAACCTTACAAGAACTACAAAATGCTTTGGATAGCATGACAACAGGCAAAGCACCAGGTCCAGATGGGTTCCCTGCTGAATTCCTAAAACACTTCTGGTCAATACTGGCTCCGCTCTTTTTCAGAATAGTAACAGAGATTAAAAATAAAGGTTATGTAGGAGGTCACATGGATACAGCAAACATTAAATTACTACTTAAACCAGACAAAAACCCCATGTTACCCTCAAGCTATCGTCCCATCTCACTTATTAACACAGACATAAAAATTATTTCCAAAGCACTCACTTCCAGGTTAGAGAAAGTCGTAGAGTCAATTATATAACAAGACCATACAGGATTTATTAAAAATAGACACTCCACAGACAATGTTAGAAGACTGTAATTTGATCAACATGGCACAGAACTCTAAAAAAAACAATAATCTTGTCACTTGACGCAGAAAAAGCATTCGATAGAGTCAACTGGTCATTCCTCCTTGCTGTCCTTGGCAAATTTGGCTTTGAAGAATCATTCATACAACGGATCTCCACCCTATACTCTAAACCTAAGGCCTCAGTAACCACAAACAAAATAACATCCCAAAGCTTCACACTGCAGAGGGGAACGAGACAAGGTTACCCACTCTCACCCTTGCTTTTTGCAATATTTGTTGAACCTCTCGCAGCAGCTGTTCATCAGAACTCTGTTAATAAAGGAATCCACTCATCCATCTCAGAACAGAAAATTAATCTTTATGCGGATGATATTTTACTCTATTTGGAAGAACCCCGATCCTCATTAGAAGAATTATTTAAACTAATAAACAGCTTCTCTAAACTATCAGACTATTCCATTAACTGGTCAAAATCATCAATCCTTCCATTAACAAAAAATTCATGGAAGCCAGCAACCCAAAACCCACAATACCCCTCCCCAAGAAATACAATTAAATATCTAGGCATAAATATATCATCAAACCTAAATGAATTAATTAAACTTAACCTAGATCCACTGTTGGATAAAGTCACAGAAGGTCTGTGGAGATGGAACAATCTCCCCATCTCACTCCTTGGCAGAATAGCCTCAGTTAAAATGAAAATCTTACCTAAAATAAACTGTTCTCTATGATCCACTGAAACCACCAATGGTTCAAAAGATTAGATTCTGCACTTACAAAATTCTATGCTAGGAATAAAAAAAACAAAAATAAGCTTTTCAACCCTTCAAAAAAATAAAAGCGAGGGTTGGCATCTCGGGGCGCGCCCCCCGCCGCCTGTCCGGGGACTGGCCGCGGTTCAGCGAGGTACCGCGCCGCCTTGGGCGGGGTGGGGCTGGTGGCTGGGGCCCGCTGTCCTCCGGGCTGTGCTGACGTCAGGGATGTCTCATTTCGGCTCGTGGGTGATTGGGGGTGGCCTCCGTGGGTGGGGGGGGCTCTGCTGGCGACGTTGGTGTGGGGTTGCGGTGTCTGGCTGGGGGTGCATGGGTTCGCCTGCCTATCGGTCCGTGGCTGGCGGGGGGGCCCTGCTTGGGTGGTTGGTGGCGTCCTCTCTCGTCGGGGGGGCCGGGGCCGCCCACCTGTGGAGGGTGCTATGTCGTGGTGTTGTGCGGGCCTGTGCTGGCACTAGTGTGGGAGCTGGCCTCTCTCCTGCTCAGCCGCCACCTGCTTTGGCGGGGCGGGCCGCTCTGGGCCGGCTGGCGGCGGGGGTCGCCTCTTGGACTGCTGGGGGATGTGGCTGGTGCCTGGCTCCGCCTGGGGGGGGGTCCCGCCGTGCTCCGTATGGCCGGCATGGTTCGGGGGGTGCGGCGGGGGGTCTCCGGTAGTGCTGCTCAGCGCGTACCTGGGGCCCGCAGTGCTGCGTGCCCGTCTGCGCCATTTACCATCTCCGGTGGCCCGCCATGCGGATGGGCCAGGCTCCTACCAGACAGGCCTCCTACATGGACACTTCACATCACACACTCCCAGCTGGGGGGTGCTGCGCCGGGGTTGGGGCGGGGTTGCTTGGCGCTCCGGGATGGTGCTCTTTGCTGGGGGGCGGCTCGAGCTGTTCCGGTGGTTGAGGTCAGTATCGGCCGCTTGGTAGGTCTGTCCTGCTATCTGCGGGCTGGCGGGTGGGTGGGTTCTGCGCCTTTGGCATGGGACTGCTGCTCCGCATCGGTTGTGTGCCGTTGGGGTGCCTCTCTCCCGCAGTGGCGGCCGCCGGTCGCTCTTGCGCCGGGGGGGGGCATTGCCCCGTGGCTTGCGCGGTGGGGGGCGGGGCCTGGGCTGCTGTTCTTGCACTGTCTGGGGCTGTGCGGTCTTGCTGGGTTGTGGCCTGTTCGTGGGCTGGGGTTTGGCCCGGGGGGCTCGCCCTTGGGGGTTCCCTGTCCTGCGGTGGTGCCCTTGGGGTCCGGCAGGCCTGGCCGCGCCCTACCATGCCTGCGGGTGCGGCGCCGGTGGCCCCGGCTTGGGCGGCGCCCTGTGAGTCAGGCTCTGCGGTGTGGCTGGGGCCTTTGGTGGGGGGGATGGGGGGGCTGTCTTGGGCTCATCGCGTGGGCGGCATCAGGGAAAGGCGATCTGGCGCGCTTTGGGGTGCTTGGTCGGTGCGCCTGGGGGCCGGTGGGGCAGCTTGCAGCATTCCCTTGGTGCCCTCGGTGACTATGGGCGTGGTCACCATTCCTGGGGGCGCTGCTCTCGGTGCTGCTTCCGTTCCGGGTCCTTCTGGCCTGGGGTCCAGTTCCTGCTGGCTCTGGGCCCGCCGGTGAGTGCCCGCTGGCTGCCCATTTGGCGCGGCTCTGGCCGTCTGCTGGGCGTGGGCCTTGGCTCCGCTGCTGGAGTCTCGGGCGGGGGGCTCTCTGGGCCCTCCCCTCGGGGGTTGGGTGCTTGGGTGGGGGTGGTGGGATGCTGGCGGGGGGCCTTGGGGTTGGGGGTTGGGGTCGGTGGCGGGATGCGCTGGGTGCTCGGCTGCTTGGGGCTTCCTCAGATGTGTGTGTGGGGGGCGGTGGCTGCCTCTCAGCCTGCGATCTTGGGGGCGTGTGGGGGGTTGCTCGGCCGTGGGGGGGTGGCCTGGGGCTCCCTGGCCCCCACTCTTTCTGCTGGCTTGGCTGCATCTGCGGGCCCGGGGAAGTTCCTGGGTTTGCAGTAGTGGTTTTTTGCACATATACTGGTATACGATGCACTGGCACGCCTTGGGATGTGGGATAAAACTCATACTGGGCTTAACTTTAGACACGTTAATCCCAAATACCTGCTTTAGATACTACCACTCACTCATTCCCCCTGTCCACAGCCACCACCATTATAGCTAATCTTCACACTTGTCACTACACTGAAAAAAAAAAAAAGGAAACACGGAAACACAGAGAAAATTACTACAACTACAACAGCAACAACTCAAAACAGTCTCAGTGAGGCGCATCCATAAAGCCAATCCTTCCTTGCACTGTAGAAAATATGAACAACTTTCTGACCTTACCTTTGCTGAAGGTCTGGTAGCTCAGGTGTTGGTCTCCCATCTTTTAAAAGCTGTCGTTTTTCCTAAAAGAAAAGTTTCTCTATTGTCTCAAGCGCTGTCATCCTGCCTGTAGTGTTATCCCGCCCACTAGCTAGGGCGCGAGAGAACGTAGCAGCAATGGTCACATGGGATCAATTCACTAATGCATTGTGAACTTACGTATAGCATTTAGCATAGCGCGGTTACATCCAAGGGCAGCGTAGAGAGCTGCCTTTTTACGTAAATGGTTTTCATCTTGGGGAACTGACTGCGCATGCGCAAACAATATGAAAACACGCTATGATAACTGAGGCAGACCAGCCGTGTGCTTTTGGGAGAGGGTGTGGCCTCCTCCTGCCTTACAGTGGAGTGAGACTGCAGCCGTTCCAGGAAATAGCGCTGTTTAGTAATTTGGGCTATGAAGTGCACAAAATGCGGACACTTTCAAACTTATAGGTACTGTAGGCTATTGAAAATGGAAAAATAAATAATTTACAATTATATTATAATTAAAACAAATAATCAAAATATCAATTCACCCTTGGGTAGGCACTGCCAACCTTGCCTACCCTGACTGCACGTCACTGCCTAGCATTAACATTAACATAGCAATGGAATTAGCCTAGCATTAGTCAAACATTAACATTGACCTACCATTAGCTCAAACCTAGCATTTGCATTCACCTAGCATTAACATTAACCTAGTAATAGCATTAGCCTAGCTTTAGCATTAACATTAACTGCTCTATTTATATTATGTTTCCAATGTTGTCATTGTTTTTATTCACTTACCCCTGTGACAATTTGCATACCCCTGGGAGTACCCGTACCCCACTTTGGGAACCAAGGATCTAAATTAATGCAGCAAGTCTGTCAATCAGTCTGCATTATTTGAAGATGTTCTACTGACCTTAATCCAGTAGGTCTGAGCAGCGCTCTGTCACGCACACTCTCATATGTGACCATTGTGCCATCAGTGATCACCACTGCATAAATTATCTGATCATCTGATCTGCTGATTCTGGCCTGACATCAACATGACACAAGACTTTGACGGTGAAAACATGGAGAGAACGACACAGACTGGAGCAGTACGTTTGAAGCTACATTGATCCATGGTCATATCCATGTATCCATCTCTGCGCACAGCGACCCTCTTCACAGCAGCCGCCAGGGCCGCACGTCCAGCTTTTTTCTCTCACACCCATATTTTTGCCCCCCTTGGGAGATCCGCCTACTATACATATTCATTAGGGGGATAAGTGCTAAATGAATTGAGTGCAGCAGCAGCGTACTCCTGATTCCCTAGGGTTTGTATGGCTTATTAGCGCATTGAGTGACATTTGCACTTGCTTTAATACCTCTAAACCTTTAGTGAATCTGCCCCCTAGTGGTCAAACACAAGACTAATAACTGAACTTTTTTGTACAAAAACATGTGACTCTTTGGCCTAATGTTTATTATTATCACCAAACTTGCAGCAGTTGATGTCCATGCATTACTTCAATTATTTCTGCTTTTATAGCCTTCAATAATGACAATTTACTTTATATTCAGGGCTCGAGACTGTGACCAAAATGGTCGCATATGCAAGTATATTTTCAATGTGTGCGAGCTAAAATTTTATCTGGTTACATCCGTGCGAGTGTGTATGGGTGACGTTATTTTG
Organism: Gouania willdenowi; assembly: GCF_900634775.1. Lineage (NCBI taxonomy): Eukaryota > Metazoa > Chordata > Actinopteri > Blenniiformes > Gobiesocidae > Gouania > Gouania willdenowi. Next base: position 29,186,669 of record NC_041054.1, on the reverse strand, counting down.
GACGGAGCGGCTGAATGCTTTGTCACGTCCCACAGAATGCACTTCTTTTTCTGTCTCTCTCGCTCCGCGCTGCGGGTGTGCCGAGAGCAGACGGTGCGCGGTCACGCAACGTGGCTGCGGGTAATGTAACGATGAATGCACAGAGTATAAACACCAATGTGATCCTTTGGAGTGCGCGCGTTCCGTGAACGAAGCCAGGCATAACGACCCTTCACTGAGTGCACGCTCACATTGAGAGCAGCAGTAAAAAGGAAGAACGTGCTGAGCTCAGCGATAGAGCGTACACGCTCATCAGAATCAGCATGGAGGGACCAGAACTGATGGACTATGATGCCAGGACAGATGTTCAGCTGTGGTTCTCCCAGGACAAGGGTCTGACTCTTTCGCAATGGCTTCCTATAGCTTAAAAAAAACTGTGGAAATAAATAGATTTTTTTTTTTTTTACAAAGGCTATTAATGATAAATGACAAATAAAATCAAGATATAACAATTTGTTATCCTAAAATAAATCATGTTGTGCAATGACTCAGCACTTTCCTACTTCACCTCCTGCAACATCTACAGATCATCAACTTTCCTCCACCTGTGACTAACCTTAAGTTTTAAATCCCTGGTAAGATAATTAAACCAACAAAAACACTATTCTGGAAGAAAATAGAGATTTTAATTGTGTGGTAACAGATTAATTTAACCACCAATGTACAGGTTAAATATGTATGTTTTATGTGGCAAGAAATGAGTAATTAGCATGTGTTGATCACATGATCATGTGTTATCAATTTCAAGTTACTTTAGTAGCTTTTCAAATACATCAACTAAAAAAAAAATCTTCTTTCTATAACATTGTGTTCATGTAAACTGAGATGTGTAAGAATTTGAAGATGAAAGATACTGTTTTATTTCTTGATGTCCATTTATTTTATTTTAAAATGTTTTTAGGTTTTCATTTACATGATCAATATAAATCAAATCAAATTAAATCAAACATTATTCTATATAATTTTAACTGTATATAATTTAATACACTGTATTGTCTTCATTTAGAAGGTATTTTTAAGGCTCCAGGAGGACTTTAATCCAGGTAAGATGAGGTTAAATGGTTCCTTGTAGAGTAAAGGCTGCAGACCCCTGACCAGGGGAAGAGGGTTAGGAGACCCCACTATCAGAGCTGGACCCTCTGAATTTAATTACATGAGGTGAAACAATGCAGATGCTAAGTTGGTTTTGCTACTGTTAACTTAATTCAAGGATTAAAAAAAACAGAACACATGTAACCTGTTGTTATGCTTTGCTGTTATTTAAAAAAAAAAGTTACGTCTTCTTTTTAAAATTATATAAAATAAATGACTTGCTTTTTCAGCCACTGCTTGTAGAAAATATTGTCACTAAAACCTGAAAACATTTTGCAAATATCTCAAGTCATTGTAAATCTTTACTTCATACAAAACTACGGTACACCAGTTAAGTCAACTATTCATCAGCATGCATGACTATGTTGTACATCCCCAACCCGTTCAAAAAAAGGGTGTGACCAAATTCTGTACGCACCAGTGCCACCACTGGAAAAGTTAGTGTAGAGCCTTGATATTTGACGTAAATCTCAAGTTTTTGTTTTGGGTTGACTACAAGTTTCTGTTTTCAAAAGATGATTTATTGTCACTCAGTATCATATATTTCCAAAATCTCTCATCATCTGTAACCACTAAGGCTCCTACTTCAATCTGAATAAAATGTGGCCATGGAGGTCATGTAGAAACTTTTTTTGGCTCCAAAATCCAAATGAACACATTCCTAACCAGGCATGATTGCAGGTGAGAACAGCAAAGACCATACTGTCAGAACTACATATTTTTTTATGTGATGGAAAGCAATTCATCTTCACCACTCGGTCCCTGCTGTCTCCATGGCTACTTTACAAGTGCTCTTCAAACATCAACATGTTTACAGACCATTGTTTCTTATCTAAAGCCCACATCTTAAAGACTCTTATCTAGACAGTTGGCCACTATCTGAGATCATAAACTCTCAGAAATCAATCTGTGACATTTTTTCCAGCTTCAGCTTTAAGAATCCATCTCCAGACTGTTTTTGAAACCTTTTAAAGGTGCAGTTTGTAACTCTCAGATCCCTCGCTCCCCCTCCCTTCTCGCTGCCTGCAAACTTTCCAAAGTCCTTCCATCAGAGGAGCTAGCAAGCTAACGTTTGTCCAACAGCAACATGACAGTAATATAACAAGCTCTGTTAAAAGCATATTACTGCAGTGCTTCTCTCTCCCAATGTGCACACACATCAGCAGCAGCAACAACACAGTGTCACTTGCAGCAGCCCACACGGGTGCTCTTGCTCCGGGAAAGGGGCGGGGCCTGTGAGCAACAGCTGTCAGACAGTCCATCAAACACTATCTTAGCTCTGATTGGTTCTTTTTGCCCAGTCATGGTGCATTCTGGCAATCTGCCAAAGGCTGCAGGAGCAGCAGGGGGCGGGGCTCAATGAGTCTGTTTTTTTTCACACAAACTACTAGTTTGATGTAAAGCTGTCCTTACATTGTGACAGCTTTAGCAAATATGACAAAAAGTCACTTTTATAAGAGTTGTATATACTTTGGGTGCAAAGTAAAATAGCGTGTGCGATTTCCTTGGTTTAATTCTAGAAGACATGTGCATGATAAATGTGTTCGTTTGTTTTAATCATTTTTATATTTTTTTCATTTGGTGTATTTTTCTGTAATGTATGTTTTTTGGAGGCTTTTTGTATATTTTTGTGTATATCTGTTGTCATTTTGTGTACTTTTTGTATGAATGTAGTTTATTCTTATTTTAAATATAGTGTGTGTGTGTGAGACGCGTGTGCGTGTGTGTGTGTGTGTGTGTGTGTGTGTGTGTGTGTGTGTGTGTGTGTGTGTGTGTGTGTATATAAGACTTACGAATCGACTGAATTTGTTACACATTTCAAGTTTTCCTTTATCCTGTTGTGGAAATAACTTATTGTATATTTGTTTTATTTTGGTATGTATTCTATTTATATTACTGGTGTTTTTTGTTTAGCTTTTTTCTTCTTTCATTTATACTATTATTATTTACTATTTATTCTTTAAGGGCTTAATGGGGAACTTGGGGATGTTATTTCATCATGTACATGACAAATAAAAATCCTTGAGTTTTTATCAGAAAAAGATGAAATACTTTTTTAAAATATAGTTTATTTTTTTTTTATTTTATTTTTTTTTTTTTTTCCTTTTTTTTTTTTTTTTTTATTTTTTTTTTTTTTTACCTTGTCTGCACATGCTGTCGAAGGTTAACACTACAAGAAGTGCAATCTTTTAACAGCAATGCATATTTTATTATTGCAATTAAGTAAATTTATTTATTTCATTGCATAATTGTGACCATCACCAGCCCTCCCTAGGGAAGGGTAAGAAATACTTTATTAAAGGGAGGATGTAAAAGAGAGAGGGCAGTGTTACACCAAGGTGAGGGGTTGGAGGGGGGTGGGGAAGTTAACAGGGAAGAGGGATACAAGATAGGATATAGAATGGGTGGGGAATAGTTGTTAGGTTTTAAGTGATGCGATGTGAAATTGTGGTTGTGTATATTGTGCTTATTGTTGTGTTGTCAAGCCAGTTTGGTGACCAGTGTGCGGTTTAGGAATAATGGTGGTGGCTGTGAACAGAGGAAGAGGTGAGTGGAAATTCCATAAAACAGGTATTTGGGAACAACGTGTCTAAGGTTGAGCCCAGTATGAGTGTTATCCCACAGCCCAAGGCCAGTGCATCCATGACAAATGTATTTCCAAGAACCGCCACTGCAAAACCCAAGAGCCGCCCCCGGGCCCGAAGAAGCAGTCAGGCCAGCAGCAAGAGCAGGCAGCCTAAGGGCCCCCGGCGACCACCCCACGGCCAAGCAGCCCCCCGAACGCCCCCAAGATCCCAAGCCGAGAGGCAGCCATCGCCCCCCCCATACACACCCGAGAAAGCCCCAAGGAGCCAAGGACCCAGCGCACCACGCCACCGATCCCACCCCCAACCCCCAGACCCCCCACCCCATCGGCCCCCCCACCCCCCCACCCCACCCCCGCGCCCAACCCCCCGAGGGGAGGGCCCAGAGAACTCCCTGCCCGAGGCCCCAGCGGAGGAGCCGAAGCCCATGCCCAGCAGACGACCAGAGCCGCGCCGAACAGGCAGCCAGCGGGCACCCGCCGGCGAGCCCAAAGCCAGCAGGGGCCCGACCCCAGGCCGGAAGGACCCGGAACGGATGCAGCACCAGGAGCAGCCCGCCCAGGGAGGACGACCACACCCCAAGCCGCATAAGGCACCAGGGGGCCGCCGGGAGTCCCCCCGCCGGCCCCCAGGCACCCCAACCTAGCTCCCCATGGCGCCCCAGATCACCCTTCGCTGATGCCGCCCGCGCCACGAGCTTCAGTTTTTTTTTTTTTTTTTTTTTTTAAAACCCAGGGCCCCCCCAAGGGCCAAGCCAGACCGCCCCGCCGGGACGTGGCCCCCTATTCCGGCCCCCGACACCCTACCTCACGGGGCACTGCCCAAGCAGGGGCCGTACCAGTAGGTACGCAAGGGCGCGGCACGCGCCACCCGCCCCGAAAGACCCCCGCCAGGACCGGCCAGCAGGCCAAGCACCCCGGGCCCCAGGAGCACCCCCCGGGACCAGGACCCCCCAAGGGCAAGCCCCCGGGCCAAGCCCCCCGGGACGCACCCCCCACCCCCGCCCAGGACCCAGCCACGGCCCAGCAGGACCGCACAGCCCCGGACAGCCCAAGGCCAGCAGCCCAGGGCCCGCCGCCCCCCGGACAGCGCCAGCCACAGAGCAGCGCCCCCCACCGGCCCGTGAGGAACCGGCGACCCCCACCACGGGGACGGAGGCACCCCAACGGCACACATCAAGTGCGGGACAGCAGCCCCCAGCCAAAGATGCCCCGGACCCACCCACCAGTCCGCAAACGGCAGGACAGACCCACCAGGCGGCCGACAGTAACCTCCACCACCGGAACAGCTAGCGCCGCCCCCCAGTAAACAGCATCACTCCGAGGCGCCAAGCAACCCCGCCCCAACCCCGGCGAGGACACCAGCATACCCCCAGCACACCCACCCCCCAAACCGGCGAGGCAGGCCGCCCCGGGTCCGCACACCGCGGGGCCCGCCCCCAAGGCCACCAGGAGACGAAACAAGCACCCAGCCACACCCAAGGGGAGGAAGCACCCCCGCGCCCCACCAGGCCGACACCGCCCGGAAAGACCCCGCAAGGAGAGACCCCAGCAAAGCCCCCCCGAGACCCACCGCCACGCACGACCGCACCATCCTGATGTATTTTTACTCTAAGCAGTGGCCCGGCCACCAACAGAGGAGCCCGGCCCCCACCGGAGAGGCCCAAATATGTGAACCAACCCACCACCCTGTTATGGTGCCTCTCCATTCCCCAATGGAGAGGCACTTCCCTATCCCCTGTGTGAATGTGTGTGTTTAGTGAATGTATGGGGTGTAATTAAAAGAAGGGGGAAGGAGGGGAGCGGTGCTCCCCATCCTGCCTCTGTGGATATATGTGTATGTGGTGTAATAGGCCGGAGGGTGTAGGTGAGTACACCCTCCGGGGGGTGGCATGTTGAGGTGCGATTAAAATTGGAGGGATTAGTATGGTAACTAGAGGTGGGAGTGCCGCCCCCACGCCACTACATAGTGACACAGGTGGCGGCCCCCTCCACCCCCAGTCCCACCATCCAGCCCCCCAAGGGTTGGGTATGGGTGTGTGGTGCATTCTGTGAATGAGCCAGACCAGCTGGGAGTGAGGTGAAGTGTACATGTAGGAGGCCTGTCTGGTGTGAGCCGGGCCCGTCCGCATGGCGGGCCACGCGAGAGGTTAGATGGTGCAGACGGGCAAGCGGCACTGCGGGCCCCGGAGCAGCAAGGCCGGAGACCCCCCCCCACGGCACCCCCCCAGACCGCGACAGCCCCGCGGAGCACGGCGGCACCCCCCAACCCCGGGCGCAGCCAGGCACCAACCCCATCCCCCGGCGCTCCAAGGGGCGACCCCCGCCGCATGCCGGCCCAGAGCGACGCCCCCCCACCGCCAAGGAGGGCGGCCGAGCAGGGGGGAGGCCCGTGCCCGCACCAGGGCCAGCACAGGCCCACCCGGCGCCACGATATAACACTCTCCACCGGGAGGCGGCCCCGGCCCCCCCGACGAAAGAGGACACCATCTACCGCCAAGCAGGGCCACCCCGCCAGCCACGGACCGGCAAGCCCGAGTACCGAAGCACCCCCAGCCCGGTACCGCCATCCCACACCAACGGCACCAGTAGAGCCCCCCCCCCCCCCCCCCCCACGGAGGCGATCCCACGCACCGGCGCGAGACACCCCCCCGACGCCAGCACACCCCGGACGACAGCGGGCCCCAGGCCACCAGCCCCGCCCCGCCCAAGGCCGCGCAGCACCGCCACGCGCCGCGGCCGGTCCCCGGGCAGATGACAGGAGAGCACGCCCCCGGACACCCAGACCACGGATCCACCCCCGTGACGCCCCCGCCCCGGAATGGCGCCCACGGCGCCCGGTGCACCCAGCCAGCAGACCAGCCAATCCCGACACGGATCCACCAGGCCAAGAGCCACGCGCCGCGCCCCCGCACACCCACCCAACACGACCCCCGGGGAGGCCCCATAGCACCCCCCACCCCTAGCCGTAACGGCCACACCCCGGCCATTGCGGTCAAACAAAAGCCCCGGAGGGAGCCCTGCCTGGCTCGTCGCGCAAGCGACATCCCTGGCGAGGGCGCGCCCTAGGGAGCCAAGCCGAGGACCCGCAAGGGCCGACAGAGCAACCCACAGCCACACCCCGCCACCCAGCGACCCAGGAGGCAATCGCCGACCCCGGGCAGCAGCCACCCCCAAAGCCACCCCCACCCCGGATCCCCCCGGACCGGAGCCAAGGACCCCACCACCCCAGGCCCCCCAACGAGACCACCCCCCAGCCAACCCACCCGGCACGGCACCGCCCGCCCCCCAGGCGGGAGCCACAGCCCCCCCACCAGCGCCCCAGACCAACGGGAGCCCCCCAAACCCAACCCAACAGGATGGCGGGCGCAAGAGCAAAGGAGGAGGAGGGGGGGAGGACGAGACAGGGGGACAGGGAGCAGGAGGAAGGAGAGGCAGGGGAGCACGCAGGGCCCCAGCCCCAGAGACCAACCAGATGCGTATGCAAGGGGCAACAGCGCCAAATCAAACAGCCCCGGGACCTCGTGAACACCCAGAAGGAATGCACACCCGTGCCGAGGCAACAAGACACCCCGGCAACCCACCCCAGCCATCCCGGCCAAGACCACCCCAGAGGCCCAAGGCGGCCCAGGCCTACAGTTGGGCTAGTGCGTTAGTGAAGAGTGGTGCTGGCAGTCGCTTGCAGGCTAGATCATCAGGCTTTTAAAAATTTAGATTTAATGCAATTAAAAAAGGAGTCCAACGCTCCTCAAAGCACATTATTTTTTTTTGTTTTCTTCTTTTCCATGGAAATAAATTCTGTGAGGAGATTTTGCCATTGGTTTATGTTTAAGGATTTTTTGTCTTTCCAATTTAGTAATATTGTTTTTTTTGCTATGGCTAGTGCCGCAAGGATTGATTGTGATTGGTTTGCTGGAAGTTGAAGCATTGTCAGGTCTCCAATCAAACAAAGATTTGGAGATAAAGGAATCCTGCAGTCCAAAATGGAGGACAGTTTTTCAGTGATTAGAGTCCAAAAGTGTTGAACTGGGGAGCAAAGCCATAAGGCATGTAGATAGGAATCCGCTGTATTCTGGGTGCACTGAGAGCAGATGTCTGTTGCTGAGAAGCCCATTTTATGCATTTTCTGTTGGGTAATGTGGGATCTGTGGAGGACCTTGTATTGAATTAGCTGAAGGTTTGTGTTTTTTGTCATCTTAAAAGTATTACAACAAATTTCTGTCCAGAAATCAGTGCTCGGGGTGATTGAGAGTTCAGCCTCCCACTTCGCGATTGGTAAGTAATTACAGTTAGTGTTCGAGAGCGCTCTGTATATTTTTGAGAGTTTTTTTGTTTTTGTTGAGATTTTTTTCATATATATAGCCAGTTCTGGAGGTTGTAAAGTAGTTAAGTCTAGTGGAGTAGTTTTCTTTATTGTCTCTGTTACTTGTAAGTACTGTAGAAAGTTACTTTTATTTATATTGAATGCTTGGGTTAGATTGTTATATGTCCTGAGCTTATCATTTTCGAAGAGGTCTTGGAGATGAATAATTCCGCTATCTTCCCATGTTTTTAGATAGAGTGGTGTTTTTCTGTTTCTAAAGTCAGGGTTGTGCCAGATTGGAGACAGCATGTTAGTTTTTAATTGAACATTTGTTATGTCCAGGGCTTTCCACCACGCAGTCAGGGTGGAGGCAATCAGTGGGTTTTTAAAGCAGTTATGACGTTTCAGGGTCACAGTGATAAAAGGGAGATCAGAGAGTTTAATATGTTTGCAGTCTAGCTGTTCTATTTCTAGCCAGGTGTTGTGGTATTCTTTTGGTTTTAACCATTCTGTTAAATATAGAATTTGGTTTGCTAGGTAATAATGCGTGAAATTAGGGGCTTCCAACCCTCCCTCGCTTTTATTTTTTTGAAGAGTTGAAAGGCTTATTTTGGGTTTTTTATTCTTAGCATAGAATTTTGTAATTGCAGAATCTAATCTTTTGAACCATTGCGTTGGTGGTTTCAGTGGGATCATAGAGAACAGATAGTTTATTTTACACTGTTATTTTAAGCTTCACACTGCAGAGGGGAACAAGACAAGGTTGCCCACTCTCACCTTTGCTTTTTGCAATATTTGTTGAACCTCTCGCAGCAGCTGTTCATCAGAATACTGTTATTAGAGGAATCCACTCATCCATTTCAGAACACAAAATTAATCTTTATGCGGATGACATTTTACTCTATTTAGAAGAACCCCAATCTTCATTAGAAGAATTATTTAAACTAATAAACAGCTTCTCTAAACTATCAGACTATTCCATTAACTGGTCAAAATCATCAATCCTTCCTTTAACGAAAAATTCATGGAACCCAGCAACCCAAAACCCACAATACCCCTCCCCCACAAATATAATTAAATATCTAGGCTTAAATATATCACCAAACCTAAATGAATTAATTAAACTGAATCTAGACCCTCTGTTGGATAAAGTCACAGAAGACCTGCGGAGATGGAACAATCTCCCCATCTCACTCCTTGGCAGAATAGCCTCAGTTAAAATGAAAATATAGTTTATTTTAAAAAAAAAAAAAAAAAGTTTTTTGGTGCCTGTCTACATTTTTTCTCACTTTATTAATCAAAAAATAATGATTGTTTTATAACAATGTGTTATATGTGTTTAGCAATGAGCTGCTTGTTGCTACATGTTTAGCATTGAGCTGCTAGCTGCTACATATTTAGCATTGAGCTGCTTGTTGCTGCATGTTTAGCATTGGTCTGTTAGCAGCTACATATTTAGCAATGAGCTGCTTGTTGCTACATATTTAGCATTGAGCTGCTTGTTGCTATATATTTAGCATTGAGCTGCTTGTTGCTACATGTTTAGCATTGAGCTGCTAGCTGCTACATGTTTAGTATTGCGGTACTAGCTGCTACATGTTTAGCAATGAGCTGCTAGCTGCTACATGTTTAGCATTGAGGTGCTAGCTGCTACATGTTTAGCATTTCGGTGTTAGCTGCTACATTTTTAGCATTGAGGTGCTAGTTGTTGGATTGACCTGCTAGCTGCTACATGTTTAGCTTTGAGCTGCTAGCCAGCTATATGTTTAAAATTGAGGTGCTAGCTGCTACATGTTTAACATTGACGTGCTAGCCGATACATGTTTAGCATTGAGGTGCTAGCTGCTACATGTCTAACATTGAGGTGTTAGCTGCTTCATGTTTAGCGTTGATGTCCTAGCTGCTTCATGTTAAGCATTGAGGTGTTAGCTGCTTCATGTTAAGCATTGAGGTGTTAGCTGATACATGTTTAGCATTGAGGTCCGAGCTGCTACATGTTAAGCATTGAGGTTCCCAGAGCCCAAGTGTCCTCCGCAGGCGATAACATGTCATTACACACGACTTTATGAAATGTCAATCCTGCAGCTGCTTGTTGTCATGTTAGGAAACCTGAGGGATGCGTCTCTGTGTGGACCATTAGAGACATAAAGTATAGAGTCAGCTGCTCTTTATAAAGAAAAACTGGGACGTCTCAGAGAACCTTAGTGTGGCACAATAAACATCTGAAAGAAGATGAGGAAGTGAATGAGTGATTGGATTTGTTAATTGCTGAGTCGTGGTGGCTGCCGATGAGTCATGATCATATCCTGTCATCATAAGTGTCTATAAGTCCTATTTATCGTACCTTTTAAAGGAACGCTGAGCCTAATTTCTCCACCTGGGAGTTTGGTTTTTATTGTGGGATAATCTCAGCTCTGCATTACACGGATATCAAAGCACATGAAAGCACATGAAAGCGTATGAAAGCACATGTCAGAAGTGCTTCTCTGAAATGAACAGCGAGTGATGCTTGGAAGGCACATTTATTCGCCGCATGCATGAGCCATTGATCATTTGGAATTCACGTAGCACGAGGCATATCTCTCCCCGGGGGTGATTTAATACCATTGTTTTCCCTGCCTCCAAAGCTGCGGTACGTGTAGCTACACACGCCGCCCGGCTATGAAAGCTGGCAGCGTGAGTGATGGTCATTACTCCCCACGCCCCTCGTTCCAGGAAGAGGTGGCGTATGGTGAGCATCCCTAATGAATGTTCAGGAGCAGGAATTCATGTATTTACTCTTGGCGTGATTAAATTGGCGTGTTGGCAGGACATCATGGAGGGAGGTCGCTTACACCAAACAATGCTTTACACTCATATGTCACATCAATCAAGCAGTTCTGTGGAGCTCAACTACTTCTGTGACATGTAGATGAAAGTTTCCGGAAGCCTAAAGAATTAGCGAAGGGATTAAAACGTGTGATTTTGTGTTTGAAGCATTTTTCCAGCCAGCTTTGCTTCACTTTTCTTCCCAGAGACGATCATTTAACGTAGAAAAAGCAGTAAAGTGAAGGGGGGAGGGGTTTCTGGCTTTTTTTCTGTCATTTTCTGCATATTCAATGGTCATTTTTTGTCATTTTGGGTTTCTGAATTTAACTTGTGTTTGTGTTGACATTTTGTGCATTTTTGTTGTTGTTTTGGGTTTATGGAGTCTTTTGTGTATTTTTCTGGAATTTTGTGCGTTTTTGATTAATTCAGTGCATTTGTGATGTTTTGGTATCTAAAGTCATTTTCATTGAATTAATGTTGTACTTTTGTGTATTTTCCAGTAATTTTGCGCATTTTTGTTGTTGTTTTGGGTTTCTGCAGTAATTTCTGTGTATTTTTCTGCAATTTTGTGTATTTTTGTTGATTTGGTTTCTAAAGTCATGTTTGTGTAATTTATGTTGTCCTTTTGAACGTTTTTCAGTCATTTGTGTGTATTTTTAGGGTTAGGGTGTGTTTAAGTAATTTTGCGCATTTTTCTTGTTGTTCTGGATTTCCGGAGTCATTTCTGTGTATTTTTGTTGTCCTTTTGTTTATTTTTCAGACATTTTGTGCATTTATGTTGTTGTTCTAAGAGTCACTTTTCTCGACAACTTCTGTCACATGGAAATGAAAGTTTCCAGAAGCCTAAAGAATTAGCAAAGGGATTAAAACGTGAAGCATTTTTTTTAAGCCGAGGCGATTTGATGTTGAAAAAGCAGTAAAGTGAAGGATTTTCTTTCTGGCTCAGTGAGCGAGTAAGAAAAAAAATGAAATGACCGTCTGCTGGTTGTAAAAAACAAAAGAAAAAAAGAAAAAAACAAGTGTCTTTTTCTGTTGTTTACCATGACTACCACCAAAGCCTTTATATTCCACCAACTAGCTTCACAACAAAGTCTGGATAAAATCCTCTTCATCACAGCCATAAATATTACATTTTCTGATCCATCGATTAGGAATTATTATCATCAACATTCATGTCAGCATTTAGAAAAAATACCACTCAAACAAAGGGATTGTGTATTTTTGCACTTGTTTGTGTCTTTTTGTTGTCTTTTGTGTGTTTCTGGAGTTGCTCTGTGTTTTAGGTCATTTTTGTGTATATTTGAGAGTCATAATTTGTATCTTTGTTGTTCATTTTGTGCTTTTTTGTTGTCGTTTTGGGATTCTAAAGTCCTTTTTGTGTATTTTGGTTGTCCTTTTGTCAATTTTTCTGCCATTTTGTGTATTTTTTTTTTTTTTTTACTTGTCTGCACATACTGTCAAAGGTCAACACTACAAGAAGTGCAATCATTATGAGACAGCAATGCATGTTTTGTTATTGCGACAAAATAAATTGATTTATTTTATTGCTTAATTGTGACCATCACCAGCCCTCCCTAAGGAAGGATAAGAAATCTTTTATTATAGGGAGGATATAAAAAGGGAGAGCAGTGTTACACCTAAGTGGAGGGGGAGGGGGAGGGGAAAGGGAGCAGGGAGGAGAGACTCAAGGTAGGAAATAGAAAGGGTGGGGAAGAATAGATTGTTTTACAGTGAGGGTGAGACGTGAAGTTGTAGAATATATTGTGCTTATTATGTTGTGTAATCAAGCCAGTATAGTGACAAGTGTGAAGATTAGCTATAATGGTGGTGGCTGTGGACAGGGGGAATGAGTGAGTGGTAGTACCTAAAGCAGGTATTTGGGATTAATGTGTCTAAAGTTAAGCCCAGTATGAGTTTTATCCCACATCCCAAGGCGTGCAAGTGCATCGTATATCAGTATATGTGCAAAAACTGTTACCACAAACCCAGGAACTGCCCTGGGCCTGCAGATGCAGCCAGGCCAGCAGAAAGAGTGGGGGCCAGGGAGCCCCAGGCCACCCCCCACGGCTGAGCAACCCCCCACACGCCCCCAAGATCCCATCCCAGGCCGAGAGGCAGCCACCACCCCACACACACACATCCGAGGAAGTCCCAAGCAGCCGAGCACCCAGCGCATCCCGCCACCGATCCCAACCCCCAACCCCAAGGCCCCCCGCCAGCATCCCACCACCCCCACCCACCCACACCCAAGCACCCAACCCCCGAGGGGACGGCCCAGAGAGCCCCCCGCCCGAGACTCCAGCAGCGGAGCCAAGGCCCACGCCCAGCAGACAGCCAGAGCCGCGCCGAATGGGCAGCCAGCGGGCACTCACCAGCGGGCCCAGAGCCAGTAGGAACCGGACCCCAGGCCAGAAGGACCCGGAACGGAAGCAGCAGCAAGAGCAGCGCCCCCAGGGACAGTGACCACACCCATAGTCGCCAAGTGTTTCCGTGTTTCCAACACAAACAACGGATGCGCTGCCGTGTCATGAGATATATCTTTTTGGGAGAGTATGGAGGCTATATTAAATAATTGTTTCTTTATTGGTGTTTTATGACGTTGATTTTGTTAGATGGCTAAATACTTGTTCATGTGGATCTTGTTGGGTTTTTTCTTTCTTATTATGAATTTTATATTTTGATTAGCACATTGAGATGGCTTTGTTGTAAATTGCTTTATACAAATAAAGTTGAATTGAATTGAATTAACACTTGCCAGCAGAAACATATGAAATTGTCATTGGTGGTCTCGATTTGCAACGTGCCTACCCAACCCTAGTGGTCACGGCACGTCACTGGTGCTAGGTTAATGCTATTGCTACGTTATTGCTATTCTTAGGCTAATGACAATGCTTTTTTAAAGCTAATACTAGGTCAATTGAAATGCTAGGCTAATGCTAATGCTGGGCTAATTCTATTGCTATGTTAATGTTAATGCTAGATTAATGCTATTGCTAGGTTATCGCTATTGCTAGGCTTATGATACTTCTAGGTTAAAGCTAATGCTAGGTCATTTTTAATGCTATACTGTTATTAATGCTAGGCTAATGCTATTGCTATGCTAAATAATGCTATTGCTAAGCTAATGCTAGAAAATGATAATGCCAATGATAATCTAATGCAGTGCAACGCAGGCCAGCACCTGTATCCTCACTTGCATTTTCTTCAGGAAATGCAAATATTGTAGTTATTATTATTTTAAATTATTCCTCAACAGGATTAACTGTTGGGCTGTATTGCATATGATACTACATTATTTTGTTTTTTCGGTGTGCAGGAGTAGGGGTTACATGGCTTCAGGTTAAATGTCTGAAGGGGTACATGACTGTGAAAAATTTGCGAATCACTGACTTTGATCAATAGTAGATCAATAGGATGGTTTTTGTCCAAATCTGCCTATTTTGCATGGACTGATCAGAGCAAAGCTACAGGTCCTGACTGAGTTCCCAGTGTGCTTGTGCACACTGACATCTTCACATGAAATGAGCAAAACGCTCATTCAAATAAGGGTGGTCTGCACCAGTTCTGCTTGTGCACCAATGATTGCTGCAATCTTGGTGAATTCTGTGTAGCAGGTGAGGAAACTGTCACTAAAGGATTTCGGGAAGCAACTGAATTACCACCCTTTATTTCAGATCTTTATGATTCTGCCCTTAGGTGTTGCAATTTGGCTTGAAATATGCTCAAATCCATTTTTATCCAGGTCTCTGCGATGCCAAGCGCTGTGGTTCCACTCTTTGGTGGCGTTACGCATGGGTGTTATTCTGCAATGCTTTGACCAATCAGAATGATTGACATGGCATTGGAATGCTGAGAACTTGTAGAAATTGGTGATATCAAACACCATGGGGGTGGGCTTTAGCTCTGGCCAATCAGAGCTGGGTAAATTAGGGACCAGCCATTTTAAGCATGAGCGCTATGTGCCTCGATTCATGGATTTCTTGACTGAGAAGTGCTCAAATGTGTGTAATGGTGGTATTTGCCTAACTACACAATTTGAATTGATCAAAATATGGAGTTTTATGCACATTAGGACAACTTTTGAAAAGAAACAACAAAGGTAAGACACAATTTGTTATCATTGTTGACTTTTTCTGAAACTGTGGTGTTGTTTTGGTACTTAACTCACTCAGTGCCATTGACGAGATAATTCGTCATTTCAAATCCAAACGCTCAGTGCCATTGACGTAATATTACCTCAATTGCGTTTTTTCATGGAAGTTGCTAGGATACAATGTGATGGAGTTCTTCGTTGATGTGATGGCCAGGGGGCAGATACAAAATACAGTAAGCAAAACATTCAATTGTGAGCCAGATAGCAAAATTATAATATTGCCATCCAAATTCCTGTCTCAGTGTTTTTCTTTTAGAAGGAAACCAATTTTCAGATGTTATAGTTTTCAATAAAGCAAAAAATTAAAAAATAAATGCTTCAAAGTCACTGAGATTTTTTTTTTTTTAGAAAAAGTCTGTTTTCTCAGCTTTTTGCCCTGAAACTAATTAGGGAAGAACTTATTTTTTCCGATGAAAGTAGAGACTTTAATCTTTCAGAATCTGGTTTCAGATTTCAGATTGTCATTGTACAAATTATTCTGTGGGTCTTTAAAAATCAGTCAAAATGCTCTAAAACGATTGGCACTGAGGGGGTAAAAATTCTGAAAATGGCTGGCACTGAATGAGTTAACATACACGACCTGTATATCATTGGATTCAGCTTGGCCTGCAGTTTCACGTAGACTCGTGTTATAGAGCTCTGTGTATATTTTGTGACTCACAGCAGTGACAAAGGCAGAGTTTGCAGAGTTCTCAACTTTTCCCTCTCTTTGAACATAATGGCCTGGTGTGTGTGCTGTGCTCTTTTGTTCTGAATGTTGTTTGGCTACAGATATAGCTGATTTTCTTAGGATTATGAAGAGGTATAGGAAGTGTGATTTTATTCATTCTTTACTACATTAAGACCCGTGAGAGCCCGTTGGGGTTGAAGAGGTTAAATCCCACCACTCCCACAGACACACGTCATGACTTTCTTCATCCTACGACATTAACCTTTGAAGCAAAAGGTGACTTAACCCAGTCTTTGAGAGGCTGCTTCCCTCCTGTTCTAAAAACACAGCCTCAGGATATGAGGACCTAATTCAGTCCCAGGATGGCTCTGCTTGAAGGCCTGTATTTATTGGGCCTTAGAGCTCTCTGCTTTCCAACAGAAAAGTCACACAAAGATGGAATAAAACAATAACCTGTTTTTAGGGAATGTGATCACAGTTGAGGCTGGTGGGCAGGAAAGTAAAGTGATAAAACTGAGGCTGAAAGTATGTGAAAATATCTGGTTGGTGCCATAGGAGCCACAAAGTAAACAATAGAACAACTGATGGAGACATGCAGTAAAACCTCTGAGCTTCATAGTCTCTGAAAACTTGTTTTTATATATACATATATATATATATATATATATATATATATCTTTTTTTTTTTAACTACCAGTCAAATACATTTACTTTCCCTCACTGTCCAACACAATATTTACAGACTTGTTTTCTTTAAAGTTACTTAAAGTAGCAGCTGGATCAAACAGAAGCTTTCTGGTTTTCATCTACAACAGACAGAAGCTGTGTTTCCATTACTCTTGGAAACACATTCTCATTTTCATTACTTATTTAGCACAAAAAAAAAAAACATTTAAGATGCGAGGAAGGAGCGAAGCCCAATGGGCTTGTACAAGAGCTCCTCCCCTTTCAATAAACTTACACAATAAAGGCGAGTAGACACTTTGAAGATCATGAGGAAAAAAAGACGCACAATAAATCTTTGATATAAGTGAAAATGAACATATAAACAGACTTCACAAATATTAATATCAAAAGACAAATGTAGATATTGATTAAATTATTAATTGAAGATCAAAAAGAGAAAAAGGAACTAAGAATTAAATTGGTGTAATGTAGGAGGATTCATGAATGGACAAGATGTCTTTTTAACTGTCTTTTAAAGATTGAGTATAGGAGGGTGTGGATCTAATTGGTAGAGATGATCTATTCCAGAGCAGAGGGCCTTTATAGGATATGTTTAATTGGTGATGTGTTGTACGGGCAAAGGGTAAATATAGACAATAGTTATTGTCATTACTGTGGCTTTTATTGTATGATTGTATATTTGAAGTAAAGAAAAAAAAACTTTGAAAAGTGACAGAAACATCTTGCTTACTATAATTAAACTTATGTATGAATAAACATGTCTTGATTGATGTTTAACTTGTGAACTGATAAAATTGCATAGCTGACAGAGCAAGTTTTTAAAAAATCTTTTCTGAATAATACATGATATCTTGAGATGGGTGGGGTAAGAGGCTGCCCAGACCATATTGCAATAGTTTAGATAAGGAAATAAAAAGCTGTCGTATAAAGTTAATTGAGCGAAATTATTGAAACACCTGATTTTTGAAAAAACACTTGAAAATCACTAAAAAGTTTGACGTTTTCATGAGGAGGTTTTTCAGAAGATTCAATATTGAAATGTGTTGCAAAAGTGCATATGGAAACACTTTTTATGCAAATACACGTTACAGAGCGTGACTTACCAGTCACATGACCACTGCTCTACTCGTGTAAACAGAAGAAGAGACTGGGACATTTCTGAGCATTATACTTTAAAATTATTAGTGCCACATTAGACGTGAAACAGAAAGGAATACAGAGTGTTCTAAGGAGGTTCTGAGCATCCGTCTTTCAAAGCACAGTTACACATTCAGAAACATCACTTTCATTTTGCAAAAATCTGTAATGGAAACCCAGCTAATGGCAACAAGCAGTCCAGGGTCCAGTGTTTATTTTAGGACATCCTCAGGTCTCAGAAGCTGTGTTTCCATTACTGATATTTCTCAAGTTTCTACAAAGTATAATTGCACTTTGAAGGTGTTTCCACTGAAAGTTGTTTTGGAGCCTCGCAACACCCGTGAAATCTCTTCCCTTGAGACTTTGCTGCAGAAAGAGAAACGCTCAGAACCTCCTTATAACACTGCATTCTTTTGTTGTTTCATGTGGCACTAATTGTTTTAAAGTATAATCCTATGAAATGTCTCGTCTCCTTTTCTGTCCACACGTACCTCGCCATGTTTTCTCAGAGAGCAGTGATCATGTGACCAGGTACGTCATGTCCTGTGATGTGTAATTTTGTAAAAAGTGTTTTCATTTACATTTCAACATGGAAATGTCTGAAAAACCTCCTCATGAAAAAGTAAAAACTTTTTAGAGATCTTTGAGTGTTCTTTCAAAATTCACGTGTTTCCATGACCAGTTTTTATTGAACTATTCAGATTTTGCGCATTTCCAAGAGTAAACCCAGTGAGGGTGAGGTATCAGGTATCAGTATAACCTCTGTCATTTGTCAGCCCAAATGCTGTCAGATGAAACGGCCTCATGCGTCAAAATAAAAGTCATCACACTCGACGGCCTGAGGACTTATAACATTTTGAAAAAACCTGAAATACACATGACGCCATCAGTATGTGCTGCATTGGCTATGAGAGTAAAGTTAAAAGCTGTTATTTTGAAATGTTAACATATATTAACATTTCATTTAACTATGTATTTATTATTCAAACAATACATGGATATATCTTAACTTTTAAAAAATCAAAGAAAAGAACGGCTTTTTAACTTACTTTGTTATGTGTACTTCTGATTCCTTCAAAATAAAACACCATGTGTATTACGGCCTGAGGCCGTTTGGTCTGACTTTTATTTTGAAGCCTGATAACGTGTCATTTGACGGCGTTTGGTTTGACAAGTGACACCGTTTCATCTGAGTCTGTTTGTTCTGACCAATGAGGCTTTCCTGAGACCTGATACCTCACCCTGAGACCTGAGGATGTCCTAAAATCTACACTACACAGGGGGCCACATGCGGCCCCTAAAGTAAAAAGACACAATACACAAAAGTACAGCAGAAATACACAAAAATGACTGCAGAAACAAAATACAACAAAAATTACTACAAAAATACACACAATGACTGAAAACTACACAAAACTACATTAAACAAACTGACTACAAGTGGATGCTTAAAGCTGCTGGAGGAATTTTTATGTCGGCCTCACAGATCAATAAATCAAAAATGAATTGCTTGAAAAAAAGATGTCAAAGGTTGAAGTGTCTTTTATAAAGTTTGTTTTGATTTCCACTGTAAACACTCTCTTATTGACATTGTTGGGAAAGGTTTGGTGCATTGTGGGATGTGGAGTCCTGTAGAAGGATACATAGAAATGTTTTACTTTATTCTTACTGAGATTTCTTGTGTTTTTCCTCCAAAAACTCAACGTGGACTTCCCAACACAATTTCTGGTGTTTTTACTGAAAGTTGCAGTTGCAGTTGAAACTCAATGTCTTAGAGTGATATCACTAGGAATACTGGGAACAAACAAAAAAGTACAAAAATGGAGGTAAGCCAACCACTGTCCACCTGATCTGGAGAAGAAACACAAGAAATCACAGTAAGAATGAAGTAAAAACACGTCCATGCATTTGTTTCTGGATCTCTGATATATAATATCATATTTAATACATACTACAGTATAATACTCTGTCTTTTTTTTCAGAAAAGAAGAAAAAGCTTTTTAAAAAATGTCCTTTGGAGTTATGTCACCTGCTTGAGGCAGTGGTAGCCAAATGGTTGGATCTAGTCACAGGTTGGGATCTGCGCTCAGCCATATGTGTAACAATTAAGCAGTGGTCTTCATCTAATGAGCAGAGAGGAAGCTAACGTTGCAGAATGATGAATGATATTTTGGAGAAACAAGATGGAAAGCTTGTGCAGTGCTCCAACCTTTTGTCACATCTTTTCCCTCAGAGTGTTTAAGTTGTTTTAATTCAGGGACCAAAAACAGCAAATGCAGTTTGATATCAATTGTGCAGCAGATTTTGGGCAGAAAAAAAAGAGCTATTTTAACATTAATGTGCAATTCCACACATAAATGATATGTAAAGTATGTAAGGCACTGACAATATCCAAGACTTTAATGGATTTTATGGGAATGTTTCCAAGAATTTGTAGGATTTTAGAAGAATTTGTGAATAAAAATGACTGCCGTCATGTGATGTAGGTAGTGTTGTGCTCAAGATCACATTATCCGAGACCAAGATTTGTCGGAGACCAGAATGCACCGAGACCAAGACAAGACCAAGACTTTTGGGATTCAAGACCAAGACAAGACTTAGGCTGTGTGAATATTTCCTCCTATCTCCTTTCCTATCCACTTTTCCTTAACCCCATGGATGACATCACGGGGTTAAGGGAAAGGGGTTCGGAGACCAGTGGCGGATTTTGCTATGGGCGAAGTGGAAAGTTTCCCAGGATGCAATCCGCGAGAGGGCGCATCTTGCAACAGAGGGGGAAAAATGTCTATACCAGAAACTAATAGATATACCTCTGCCACGCCCACAGTGTCAGATATAGCTTTTTGGCGCCCCCATGTGGGTGTACAGAAGAACTGTAACTTGACCCAGACATTCATCAGGTCAACCAGCCAGATTTTATTTTTCCAGCGCAAAAGGCAAAAGACAAAGGTATGTATAATGATTTCATGTCATCTATATTGTGAATTGGTGATTATGTATGCAATGAAACAGATAGCCATAACTCTGTAAATTAGTGTTAATTAACCTCATGTTATGTTGCTAGAACTTGTATGTTAATTAATTGTTAAGCAAGCTCTGATGAAGGCAGCGTGTGGCGAAAACATTATTATTTTATTAGTTACATTATGAAATATCTATTTACATTAAAAAAAAATTTAATGATAAAAATTGTGTTTTGGTCTGTACCTGTCTATATAATAACATCTAATACACATGTTGTAAGCTCTGCTAACTGTGATATAGCCTTTTGAATATTTTGGAGTGTGTTATGCTTAATGGTAATTGGGTGTGTATTGTGAAAGTTCAATAAAAAGTGTTATTTAGTTTATTCTAATTGGGTTTGTGATGCATGTTCAGTGTATTAGACTTACATGTTGTATTTTAATGTAACTCCAGGGGCACTTCTGAAATATTTTGGAACACCCTTGGTCACCAGTCAGAATGAGGTGTCATGTACATCCACAGCCACACAGGCCTCTCCAGAAACACGAGGAAGAGCCACAGGTGTCTCCACTGTCACTGTGTGTGGATTGGATGAAGACTTACTTGGCTTCACAGGTGTGTGTGTGTGTGTGTGTGTGTGCGTGCGTGCACCTGACTAACTGTCACTAAACTTACCTAATTTAAGTAGTTTGGTGTAGTGGCAGGTGTGGCATGAGAGAAGCTATAGCAATCAGGTGTGCTTCACTATGTATCACCGATACATGTAAACATTGCAGGCGTGTACACGCGTGCACGTCAGTGAGTGTGTGTGAGTGTTGTATCCTGTCCAATCACAGCAACGACCTGACTCAAAGGGTAACACTACAATCACCACCACTCTATGGACGGGTGTAGTGACACAGTCTGTAACTGGACTAAAAGGTGGTCCGTTACACACACACACACACATGTTTACGTGTCACGTAGTGAAGGTTACCTGATCTCAATAACTTCACTCACGCCACACCTGCGTCTACGTGTGACTGATATATTTATGTTTGTTAGGTGCACATCCAGGTGTGGCGTATGTGTGCATACACTTTAATGTGTATGCACATTAAAGCGTCTGTAGATGTGTTAACACGTCTGCAAGCACACATGCGGACGTGACTTGTGCATTGTGCCCATGTACCCATTCTAAATCTATAGAAAATGTAGATCAGACGTGCAGGATACACGTTTGTTGGACTGGTGCGCATGAATTTAGAAGTGATCCACCCCATAGTGTGTGTGTGTGTGCATGTGTGTGTGTAAATATAAGACTATTGTATACTACTGGATATGAGTGATGGTGATCCACCACAAGAAATGCTGTGACTACCATGGGTAATGCTTGAAACTGAATTCCTACCAAAGCAGAATCAGAATCAGAATCAGAATGGATTTGATTCACCAGGCACAGTTTAGAACAGCACAAGGAATTTAACTTGGTAGATGCAGCGGAAAGAACACACATCAACACACCGCGACTGCCAAACTTCCTAAAGGAGTTAGGGAAAGGCCATCACGTTTTGACAATCAGACACACTTCCACTAGGTGACGTAATAAACCGACGGTGGTGAAGGTTAGTGACGTCTGCTCTGGTGAAAAAACTACACATTTCCTAAAATGGACTAAAAGCACATTTATAACGTTCCCCGTACCTCTAACTGCTGATATAAACACAAACCATAAATATAAGTGGGGTACAAAAGTTATCGTCCAAAATTTAAATATAGATTGATAAATAAAAGTGGAAATACAAAATAAAATACAAATATTACACTTTTATACTTTTATTAATTTAATTATGTTATACAATTAAAATGTTTGTTTTGTTTTTATTTACACTTCTATTTAAGCATGTCTCCACCTGTTACGACTGTGGCCATAATGAGAGCTGTTTGTATCTTGTATTCTGTTTTGGAGGAGAGTGAGTGCTCTGTCGTCGTGTGGATCTTTGTCTCTTTTTATTTTTCCAGGGTGAGAGTGCTGAGTGGATCTTCATGTTCCAGGTGTTTCTGTCTGATTAGAGGAGACAAGCTGCACTGATTGGTCCTCCACCTATAAAAGGCAGCATGCAGCTGACTTTGGGGGGAACCTCTGACAGCAGCACACCTCGTTGTTCCCAGCCTCCAAAGACTGAGATCTGTGGTTATAGTAATGACTTTGTTCAGTTTCTCTGCCTTTGTTTTTTTTCTGTCAGTGATTTTCTGGATCTTTAGAAACGTGAGTGTTAGACTGGCCTCCCTAGTTGTGATCCTGTTTTTGTTCTTTATTGCTTTGTAAAAAATTGTTGAAACACTATAAATTGTAAATATACCTCATGTCTGTTTGTTTAAATCAGTTATTTGGGGACAAATACCTTCCGGCGTAATATGGTTATGTACCTACCTCCTAGACGCGTTATGTTACGACCCCCTCTAGGATGTGATATCAAGGCTTGAGGGACCGCAACATAAACAGGACACCAAAAAGAAATCAAAGGTTATCAAAAGTAGTTATTGACAAAATTATAAAAGTACCAACAGAACAAACTAAAGGGACTGGAGACCCTGGCCAAACTGAACAAAAGTAGGGAGGACACTGGGCCAACCCTATACAGGGCCGTCGTCCCAGCGTTCACCCTCTAAACTACAAAAACATACAAAACACTAAATTACAGGAACACAAAAACAGGACTACCAGAAATCTCCAGTCCAAACTAAAATAACAAACTTACAAACATCTCCAGTGAGGAGCAGCAGAACTCTCCCCACATGTCTGCTGCTGGTCAGTTGTTGTGCCTCCCGCTTTCTGGTCCTTTCAGCCCTTTATAAGCTCCTCCTCCCTCTCCTACCTGATTACTGATGTGAGCCAGGTGTGTTAGGAGAGGAGAGGAAGGGCAGGCTGAGAGGCCAGGAGGCACCAGCCATAACACCCCCACCCTTAAAATTGTGAATGGGGAGCCCTGCTTCCACATTCACAAACTATTTCAGGTGACTGAACACTACTTAAAATCACCTGAAAAACAAAGGGTGAGTAAACAGACAATAATAGAACACAACACAACAGAACTAAACTCAGGCGTCCAAAACAATGTGTGCCAAATTAATGCACACAAACGAAAGATCCGGAAATGAAATAAATCAGTGCTTCATGAAAGTGTTATGGCCAAAATCCCAAAACACAAAGCTAAGATTTATCTTACGAAAGTGATGATGCAAAATACTGGCAAACGACGAACCCAAAGTGGCAAAGCAACATAACCAGCACCAAGCTGAACTAAAACCAAAAATGTTGTGCCACAAACTACGAACCATGTGATAAATTAAACAGAGTACTGCAGTGCACTATAACGAACTAAACACATAATGCCACTGCAGCACAATTTACCACATACTGGAATACTGCACCCATCAACACGAATCCAAATGTCACTTTTGGGAGGGTAACCCTCTTGAGACGAGGGCCCCCCCAAAAGTGATCCTGAGAGGCCAGGAGGCACCAGCCGTAACACCACCACTTGCATGGAAAGCTCCAGCAAAGGATGATCAAAATAAAATAAAAATTAATTATATTCGTATCTTCTTTTTTATTTCCACTTTTATTTATTAATCTGGACAATTGTATTTATTTTTTCATTTTTAATTAATGATGTATTTATATTAAAACTTTTGCATTTTGTAGTTTTTTTAATTTTAATTTTGTATTTTTCACTTTTATTTTTGTATTTTTCACTTTTATTTTTCTATTTTTTCATTTAATTTTAATTTGGGCAGGTTTGGTCCTCCATTCCTTCGTACCCAGCAGAGTCTGATAGAAACGTGATCTAACCATACTGTATATGACAGGGCAGACCAACTAGTGACTAGTAGTGACTTTAAGTTCATGTGAAAACAGTGCACATTGTGTTCAAACCACGTTCACAGTGTAGCAGAGACACACAGTGAAAAATACAGAAATAAAAGACATGTTTCTCAACACCCAGCAAAAAGAGAAGACAAAGCACTGGCAGAATCAGCCTTTCTTTCTTTATTTTTATTTGATCAACTCTCCAATATTTAATCATACAAAAAGTTTGAACTCTAATAATCACACATTATTCTATATTTTCCGTGCAGAAAAGCAGATCCGCTGCTTTCTTTGACAGCTTGTGGCTGAGGGTAATAAATGGGGTTTTATGATATTAATTAGCTGAAAACGCAGCTGATAAATGTGAACGTTGACAACAGCAGTCAAACATGATGGAAAAAATGGATGTTAAGATGTGATCATTTTACAATCTGTCTGCAAACACAAAGAGAACTAATGATCAGAGATGGAGATGTAAAGTCCACAGCTGCTGTTAGACAGCAACACTCCTCACAGCCATTCCTCACATATTGATTCATTTCACTCTGGGGAAGAGTTTGGATGGAAAATAGGCAAAAGCTGTGCCTTGGACAGAGTTCTAAGTCTAGCTAAGATGGACATTTCTGTCTTTTTCTCATTTAGTTATTTGCTTTCCAAACAATGTACTGTGGTTATTGTACAAACTGGGAAAGCTGATACGAACAAGAAGACAGTCATTAACATCACCCGTCACAGTGATTGTCATTTTAACTCACAACCTTTTACTAAATGTCCTAAATCTAAGAACTTAGATGTATACATAAGAAAATATTATCACATCAGAATATAAAATTACTAACTATCTTAAAAGGTTTCTAAGAAAAGCTGTCCCCTTTGAAGATCAAACAGAGTAGGAAAAAAAAGGAACAAGGACAATAACTCCGTAAAAAATAATTGCGCACTTCTCATTTTTGAATTGATGCCCTGAAACCACACACCAAATTTGGTTTTCCTGATGATGTGAAGAATTCTCTGCGAGCACATTCTTGATAAAAACATAACATTTTTATTAATACAAAGTAAAGATCAGTGTTCAAATTAGACCCTCCATGGCAGCAAAGCCAAAACGCGACTCTGCGGGAAAACAGGAAAGAGAACATATATGTTCTGAATTGAAACCTTAAACCAACATGTGGTGTCTATATTAAGCTTTAGCTTTGACACAAAGAGAGGAAGCAACTAATGTTTACTCGTGGTGGTAAGAATCCTATTGGTCAAAGCTCTGGAGCCCAAATCAGACACTTTTATAACGTAGAGCTGCTGCTGCAGGAAGGACTGGTCAGGGACTAAGACACTTTTTTGTTTCCCATATTACACTCTAGCAACTGTGCTTCTGTGCTGGTTGCGTTTAATTGTAAAAACATGTGTTCAAGCATGCAAAACGCCAACACTCGAATTAAGGCAAAAAAGGTATATTGCATTAAATGAATATCATATGACGCAGTCAATACACCTCAAATCAAACAAAAAAAGGATTTGCAAACAAAAAAGATTTGCAAACCAAACTAAAATTACTATTTTTTTTTTTTTTTCAAATGCTGGTTATGTTTACAAATCAAAAATTTGTTCTCATGAAACAAACCCAGTTACGGAACTTAAAGCAAAGTGTTACGTTGTGTGGTCCCTGTTACCGCTCGGACGTACCAAAGACTAGACAAGCAAATAGCGCTAGGAAACATGTCTAGTGCTTGTTAATGTTTATGAGAACACATTTTTGATCAGCATTAATATATATATATATATATATATATATATATATATATATAGAGAGAGAGAGAGAGAGAGAGACATTTCTTGGGGACCTTTCCTGCTGGAATGTCCACCATTGCACTTTTACTACAGAACGTGTGATCGTTTATCGAATTTTAGTTGAGCAGCCAATAGTAACTCCCCTTAACACCTCATGGAGCACTCTATTTTTAAAAAGACCTCTGAATGGCTAGAAAGTCACCTCATGCTCCTTGTTTTTTAATTATCAAATACAGAGCCAAGAGAAGGAGCAGAGGTCCAGAGCCCTCTGAGAACACTTTGGATTATTGAATTGCTCAAAGGTTAGGATGGATTTTTGACCAAATGAAGCCAAGAAAAAAACTTACATAGTGCAGCTTTAATTGTTTGGTGGGCATCAAATATTGGATGGCAGTAAACTCCTTACAGCTTCAGACAAATCTCTTTTAGTTATCAGTCCTGAGACAGAAACAAAATGTGTTATTAATCAGACCAACAAAACAGGTTTAGCATTACTTTAGACTCTGAGCTCACTTTTATTTCAAATATCAAAAATGTTTCTACAACTAGATTATTATCATCCTAGGAATGAAGCTAGAGTCTGCCCAATAGAACAGTTCTCAATTACAATTTGTGCATGCGCCACAACACTTCGATGCCATGTGCCGCGGGGTCATTTGGACAAAACTACACGAGTCACCTTCACTCTTCTCTCTGAAAAAAGTGAAAGAAAGAAGAGGATTAAGGATTTTCTGTCATAAAGAAAACAAAATTCAAAGTAAGTAAGTGTCCCATGCAATGTAAGTCTCTTTTCCGCTTTTGTCGCATTGAGTTTGTGTGTAATTGTCGTGTTAGTTTCCGTGTTGTCTTACACAGTAGAATAGCATGCTTAGGCATTGGAGCCGTTGGTTTTACACACGTTTTCAAGTGAACTACATGATAAAATGGGAAAACGTTGTCTGCAATTAATAAGTTAAGTTATACATGGTCCAACTTACTGCTTAACATGCTAGAATCAGTGCTACACACAGAGCTACACAGTGTGTATGTGAGCTAATGATGCTAATGATGGTGAACAGCTCCAGGATGATAACTAGTTACACACATACTGTGAGGAAGTTTTGTGTCCAGACACATAATTATACATTTATAGTTTAAATAGTCTTTGCATACATATTATTTACAGTTAAAAAGCAGTCAGCTTTGTTTACTAAATTCCTGGAAACCATAGATCTACCATCATACAGCTGTCTTTGGGCTTCAAAGTTATACATGTTGTACAAATGTTTAGAAGGAATAAAATGTGTGCCTTGTGTCTTTTTTCATTTCAGATGTGATTGGTCCACTGAACCAGAGGATGAATGCTGTAGCTCTCACAGCTGTGTGATACATATGGATCAAAGTTTACTCTCAGCCTGTTGTTTCTTTAAATAAATCACTTTCTCATCTGCTTTGCTTCAGTTCATTTGGGTCTAACATTGTTGAATTGATTGATTTCTCACATTTGACACTACACAGATATGTAGATACAGTAAGTGTGAAAAAGTGCTTCAAGTAGAGAAAATAAGACATGAGGGCATCTATCTATAAATACAAGGAAGGTCTGTCTGCGTGTAGAGCGCGTATCTCCCTGAAGCAGTGTCTGATCAACCTGAAATTATGTACACAGCCCAAAGATGTGCATCCATTATTTTTTACTTTTTGGTGCTTATGTTTCAAAACATTTGCTTTCATTTTATTTTGAAATCAACGCGGGTTAGATCGGACAGGACATGGGAGGGGCGTCTGAGTCGCACGCACACTGATACTACTATTATTACTACTACGACTACTCTAACGTACAGGGAAAGAGTGGAAATGTGGGAAGTGCAGTTCTGGTAAGGTCATTTTTTGTTAGCTTGATCTGGCTAAAGCTGTGTCACAGTCAAGCCCTTTACAAACAGCGTACACGGAGAATCTTCGGATGCTGTCTCCGGATATTCTCTGGCTCTGTACTGTACACACATGTCTGCAAAGTCCGTGTAACTTCAGAGCATGTACACCTCTTTGTACATCCAACCTTCAAACACACACTCATTTGGCCATGATTGACAATTCTACTTAAGCTTCCACTATATGAATACATACTTTCGACGGGCACTGTACTAGTTAAGGAAATGAGTGTTTCTCATCTTGGCATCACATCTTTATATAGGTCAAACACTGTTTAAAAGTACATGGGGATCAGCCACCAGTGTTTTTAGCTCCTGCTCAGCAACAAGCTCAGGCTGCTGCGACGCAGCAAACAGGACAGCGACGTTTTCGTCTTTCCTCCGGGTCTCTTCACCATTCACCATCTAATGTCGACAACACACAACCCACTGTGGTTCTTAGGGGTCAGGGAACAGCAGCAAACAGAGTTTAAATGATTAAAAAGCTGTAACTTATTCCTCTACGTACAGCCGCGCTCCCATAACAAGCCTACCAAAGAGGCCTTGGAGCTCATGTTTGTATCAAATGACCCGGTGACCCCTGATGTCACCAGCTCCATGGTGCAATTGGGAACCAGTCTATTCTCTCTGAGGCCAACAGTATCTTGAATTTAGCTGCAGCTTTTTTTGGCCAGTGTAGCATTGCTGCTTACAAGGATTTTGTAAACTTTAAGGGCCTGGTTAAAGGTTAGCATGTGTAAAAACATGAGCAAATGTGCATGTTACCTTTGCAAACCACACACAAATTTAAACACACAGTGTGTCATGCAATCTATTAGCGTGGCATGCTATCTTTTAGCGTGTGCAAGAAATTAAGTGCTCTTTATTTGAGATCTTATTCACCAGTTGATTTTTGAAGATACAAAAGCACTTGAGTTCAATTACTTATAAATGTATTAAGTGCTTTTGAAAGATAGAAGACATAGGCCTACTGTAGCTTTAAAATGATCACAATTTCTCCCTGAATCAGGGCTGTAAGAAGAGGAAGTGAATTATTTCCAAAGCTCCAGGGCTTTTTGGAGAGTGTAGTCACTGAAACCTCCACTTGAATCAGCTGAAAGCACACAAGAGGGAGAGTCCCCTGGGCTCTGAGCGCTAACTTCACCTCAGGAACAATATTATGGGTTTGAAAGCAAATGGAAGGGTTGTGGAATTCCGCAGACATGATGCATTAATAAGTTCAAGTGTCTGCTGCTCTCTCAAGAAGGTTAAAATGCTTAATGCATTGCTAGAAGCCTTTATTCATGTATTTTTAATAAGATAAGATGAGTAATTCATTTCAATGTGAATAATCTTATTCTAATTACTCTTGAAACTCTTTCCAAATACCACTTTAAAGAGTAACTAAAGCCCCAAACCAGTTTTTTTCTGCTGAAAACAAATGTATTTGGTATGAAGTAGTGTTGTTGATTGATTCTGGTTAATCAATTTATATTCCTACGATCCAACTACATTGATCTGTGCTCAGCAATTTGGCCTTCAATCAATCGATTGTATCAATACAAGGAAATAATTAATTAGATTTAATCACAGCAGACTTTATATGGATGCTATTAATAATAAAGACGTTACTGTCTGTGACGTCATGGCCACGCCCCCAGCAGACAATAAAACGTGATGGAGGAGAAATGGATGGAACCACCTTTGGGTCCAGTGTGTGAAACACTTTGTCTTTATCACAGACGTAGATATTCTAAAGCTGTGGTTCACTGTGTCCACCGTCTACCACCAGGCCCTTCAGCAGCAGCACATGTAGCGTTAGCTTGTTGGCATTAGCTCGGCAGAAGCCTCATGATACCATCATGCTAAAAGGTTCAACCACTGCTCATTTAACCTGAACACATTCTTTTTTTATATTAATATAATAAAAACAAGCAGTAGAGTCAGGTAAACCTAATATGTATTTTTATTGAAAACATATTGATTATTGAAAAAGAGAGCAGAAAAGTTAACACCTGTTAATTTAAACTCAAGTGTTGGTTGGACTTTATTTAAATAAAATGTGAATATATTTGACATTAAATGTTGTTTACTTGTTTGTTTATGTTCATAATTACTTTACAGACAATTCCCTTATAGAAACAACAGAAATCCACACCTGTACTGTCCAGTATCAGGGATTTATTTCACTCATACCAACAATTCAGTTTAAATTAACAAATGTTAACTTTTCTGCTGTCATTTTTAATATGTTTTCAATAAAATACACTTTTGGTTTACTTGACTCTTCTGCTTGTTTTTATACATCAAAATATGATCTGTTCAAATTAAATTAGCAGAAGTTGAACCTGATACTTTTCCTTTTAACATGATGGCTAATCCTGCGCCTTTCCGCAGAGCTAATGAGCTAACGCTAACAAGCTAACAATAACGAGCTAACGCTAGAAATATCTTGTCTGTGCTAAAGCCAAAGTGTTTCCACACACTAGAACCCAAAGGTTGATTGATCAATTTCTCACTTTGCCGGCTTCTCCGTGTTGTTTGTTGTCTGCTGAGGGCGTGGTTATGCCGTCACAGACAGTAACGTTTTTATTATTAAAACAGCTTTTAAAACACATCCATTAAAAGTCTGCTGTGCTTTATTTAAATGTGGTATTTCCTTGTATTGATACAATCAGTTGATAACCTTTTAAAATGATTTTAGAGCCATGTTTGTCATCAGGAAGGACAACTAGCTGAGCACAGATCTATGTAGTTGGATCGTAGGAATATAAATCTTCTTCAGGTTTCTGTTTCTCTGCCTTGAGAAGTCTCTACTCCAGTAACGGCCCCTCAACTGGTTTGCTCATGTAACTGCACCAGAGGGGGTTTGGAGCGGATCAGAAGTTGTTTTCTGAACGCAAACCGAGCCAAACCAAAAATGATCAGCTGTCATCCAGCCAGAATTCACCCTAAGTCATGGAATCTTGTTCTCAGTCTACTGGTGGCAGACTCGTGAACAATGAGACGTCTGGCAATTTGCGAGCCATCAAACCAGCATCAAGCATACCATTGGTGCGTTCTCTAATATTTTGAGTGAGGCGTGGCATTGTGACAATGTGGTAAAATACCAAATGTTAGCATTTGTTTTTTTGACCCCGGATATGCAAACAAAATCGCCATTCTTAATTTTTCACGCCACGATGATATTGCTCAAAACTTGTACACAGTGTCGGCGTCATGGGGCGGCATTGGCGGGCAGTGCCCCCCCAGCTGGCCTATTGTGCCCCCCCACTCTTCGCACTACAGGGGGAGCTTTTTATTAATCAAAGACAACTGATTGGCTATCACAACTGACTGCGTCTATTCACCGACAGTTTGCTTCATATATGATATACTGTGGTGTAATTGTTTAACATTTGTGATATTGAATGTACCCTAGAGTTGTTGTTAGGATCAACTAATAGAATGTGTATATGTCTATGGCCTGCTCTGTTGATTCACGTGACGTCACTCACATTGCTGCATCGGATTCCATGTTCCCTTCATTCTTTGATTATTCCATTTTAAAACCAAATCAAAATAACAAATACACAGTGTGGTTATTTTCTTTATCAGATTTAAAACCAAAACAGAAATACAGAAAAACCAAAAACCAGATACGCAGCGTTTTTCTGTTTATTTATTTATTTTTTTTAAACTTGTTCTGTTTGTGTGATATTTATGGAGAAATTAGAGCGAGAACTGAAGTCTGCTGCACCTGGTTTCCCTCCCCAGGTCCTGGACCAGGTTTAGGACTGTTAGAATTTATTTCAGCAGTTTTTTGGTCATGTTTTCATTTAGTCTGTGGATGTTTTAGCTCATAAAAAGCAGCTCACGCTGTAGTTTTGTTATGGTGTTACAGTCCAAATCGTATCCAAATAAACTGGTCATTGACTATTAACTGTGAGGCTGGTGTGAGGAATAGATATTAGAACTTCCACCATTTGATACTTTTGCAAAAAAAAATTACAGCTTTTTTTAGGGTAGTAAAAAACATATGCTCCATTGTTTACAAACCACCAATTTAGTGTAAAACTCAACAAGGCAATAGACCTTTTTCCACACTTCTGCATTTTAAACCGGAAGTGGTGTGCAACAACTTCCTGTGGCTATAGCTTTAGCGTTAGACAGTGACAAAAATGCTCATTCTTGGCATGGTTGCTCTTGTTCTGTTCCCGGTTGCTCTTGTGGGGCAAGGAGACAGCCGTACCTGTCTAACTACGCTTTTCCGACGGACTCAGACCAAAGGAGGCAGTGGATCTAAGCAGTTAGGAGGGACGAGAGTCCAGAATCTGTATTCTTAACTACACCATCAGACGTCTTAAAAGTGGAGCTGTTCCATCTCTCTTTCCCTGGAATAATTTGATTGCATCACCGTAGAGCGAGTCTGCCTTTGAGAGGGCTCAGAAACGGCAGCTTGTCCTCTCACAGCAAGCTAGCTATGCTAAAGCTATGGAGCTACCACGGCACATCCACCCACAGGTAAATAAGACAAACACATATCAGAATGTTAAAATATAATTTAAAGGTCTATAACATGCCTCTCTTTAAACTTTCTGTAAATCATTCTGTTATGATTGTGCTTCATCGCTTGCCGTACTGGTCAACAGTGCACATGCTCCATCTCTCTCTAGAAAAAGGGTCCCATGCAAGTAGTTCTACGGATACAGTCACGTTGTGAAGTTGTGATTAGGAGTTTGTGAATAAACCAACTAAAGGCTCACAGTGGACTCCTCGCACATTTCTACACTTTCCAAATATTTTAGCAGACTAAATTAGGTTTCTGTATTACAATGTTCAGTTGCTGTAGATAGCAGTTAGTTCATTAAGCTACTTCTTTTCTTATCTTGATAGCTGTGGATATAATCTTCATGGAAGAACTTAAACCCTTTATCAAGTTTATTTGTTTGGCTTTTCGCTGCTGGCAAGTTGAGCAACGCTGTTGAAAAAATAAGAGCCATATTCCCTTTGACTCGTAATAACAGGAAGTTACTCGGCACCAGGAGGCGCTACTTCCGGCTGTCGTGAAAAAGGTCTATTAACGTCTTGTCTAAACCGCACAGAGAAACTATCTTTTGTTTTTAATATTGTTCAATATATATCATAGCAACATGTTAAGCACGCTCTCGTCTTTTTTATCCTGTACTCCCGAACTCCTGTACCCTCATATTTCCCCCTCACTCAGGTGTACCACTGCCCTCTATTTTTCATAACTTACTATAGTAAAGCCTAGCTTAACTTCCTTTGGGAGGGCTCGTAAAAGTTTTTAATCACCCATTTTTGGTGAATAAAGGGAAAAAACACATTTCTTGTAATACAGCTTCTTTAAACACTGCATTTCTAACCAGTTTCTTTTTTAATGTCAACCTGTCTAAATAAAGGTTCATTAAAGTGTCATTAAGCAGAAGAGGGTGCCACCTCTTCCTTTTGCTCATTAAGTGAGCCATTTTAAATAATGCACTTCCAGTGAAATAGTTATTGTTTTAGATTTTTCCTACACCACCTGGAAGAGAAGCGCCAGCACCCCAGGCTACAATCATCTGTCACTCACGCTGTCTGCTCATTCCCCTCATTTACTTTCTCAATAGAAGACGTCCTCCTCTCCCATCAATCATCCTGATGTGTCAACCCTGAACTCAGAGCCTGAGGGTGTGGGACAAAAAAAACATTTATTTGATGCAATATTTAGTTTGTTTAGTGAATGAAAGGAGGACCACAATATCCTACTCAGAGAGAGTCCTCTGTTACCACATCCATTTGTTGGTTCTGTCAGCTTCATTGACGGTATGGCGTGAAACTGGTGGACCTTGTACTATTTTTTGTGTGACCCCTGATGTAAACAAACAAAATGACTGTGAGGATGCAGGTGCTGGCTTGCGTTGCACTGCATTAGCATTAGCATGCATTAAATTTAGCATTAGCTAGCATTGCATTAGCATTAGAAAAGTATTAGCCTATTGTTAACATCGACCTAACATTAGCATAGCATTAACAGTAGCCTAACATTATCATTAGCCTAGCAATGGTATTAGCCTAGAATTAAACTAGAATTAACATTCGCCTATCATAGCATTAACCTGGCATTAGCATTTTCCTGGTATTAGCATTAGCCTAACATTAGCAAAAATCTGGCATTAGCATAAACCTAGCATTACCACTAATCTTGCTTTACCATCAACCTAGTATTAGCATGAACCTTGCAATACCATTAGCCTAGCATTAACAATAACCTAGAGTTAACCTAGCAATGGCATTTGCCTATCATTGCATTATCTGGTGTTAGCATTATCCTAGCAATACCATTAGCCTAGCATTAACAATAACCTAGAGTTAACCTAGCAATGACATTAGCCTAGCAATAACACTAATCTAGCATTAGCATTTGCCTATCACAGCATTATCTGGTGTTAGCATTATCCTAGCAATGCCATTAGCCTAGCATTAGCATTAATCTAGCATTATAATTAACCTAGCAATAACACTAGCCCAGCATTTGCATCAAGCTAGCATTAACATTAACCTAGCAATAGCATTAGCTAAGCATTGACATTAACCTAGCAATAACACTAATATAGCTTTGTCATCAACCTAGAAATGGCATTAGCCTTGCATTAGCATAGTTCTAGCATTCATGTTAACCTAACATTACCAGAAACCTTCCTTTAGCATCAACTTTAGAATTAACCTAGCAATAGCATTAATCTAGCAATAACATAAGCCTCACATTAATGTTAGCCTAGTGTTAGCTTAGAAACGGCATTAGCCTAGCATTTGCCGAGCAGAGCATTAACTTGGCGTTAGCATTATCCGAGCAATGGCGTTGGCCAATAATTAGCATTAAGGTAGCATTGGCATTAACATAGCATCAGCACTAACCTAGCATTAGCACCAACCTAGTATTAACATTAACCTAGAAATAGCATTAGTCTAGCGTTGACATTAATGTAGCATTAATACTAATATAGCATTAGCATCAACCTAGCAATAGCATTAGCTCAGTATTGACCTTAACATTGCATTAGCATCAACCTAGCGTTCACATTGACCTAGCAATAGCATTAACCTAGCAAAAGCATTAGCCTAGCATTGACTTTAAACCAGTGGCGGCTGCTGGTCTTTCATGCAGGGGAAGCTCATTTTCTGCCTACTTCAGAAAATGTATCTGTTTATTTAAATGTGAATTCTAGTAGAATTCACATTTTGTTGTCAACAACTATTTGTAGATTATCGCACACGCACGCACGCGCGTAGCTGCTGCGCGCTGGAGTGTGAGTGTTTGGTCAAAAGTCTCACAACACAAGCAGTAACAGTCTCCACAAACACCAAAAACAGACACTAGGTTTGTCAGAAGTTAATTCGCTATGAGAGGATCAGCAAAGTCTCCGTGTCAACACAGAGCAACGGACTGAAATATTTGAAAAACCCGCCTGTGTGCTTACAACGTCATACTCTCTGATTGGCTCATTTCGCTGTCAATCAAAATTGAATTAGCCTGAGACAGATCATCCAATCATCATCCATTATTCCAGCGTCCGGAACAGACAGATCCAGCCCACTGCTCCATAGACCTCCTGTGAAGCCCGCCGTCCGATGGGCGGGACTAAGTGCGTCATAACCGAGCATTTATCCAATGAGCGTCTAGTTTGACTGCAGTGGATCAACCCCTAAACCCTCTCCCATTGAAGTCAATTGAAGCTGAACTTCACCACTGTTTATTAACACTGTGACGCTGCGGTAATGAATGAAGAACGTCACGCTGTCACTGTCAGTTTCCTGTTATAAGAAGCTGATTCTGAACTAAACATACATGTGTTCTGTCATATATTTAGTCAATGAAATGTACACACAACACTACATATTTGACCACTGATTTTAGGGGAAGCTGAGGTTCCCTTGTAGTCTTAAAGCATCCGCCACTGCTTTAAACTAGCATTAGCACTAATCTAGCATTAGCATTAACCCAGCAATAGCATTAGCCTCGAATTGACATTAAGCTCGCATTAGCGTTAAGGTTGACTCGAATTTGTGATATTCTCACGATATTATGAAACGTGACTTTCTAATCGCAAAGGCTGCAATTATTTTTTTTACTGGTATTTTTAAGGTTGCGTTAATCCTCAAGTCTCAGCAGTCCTAGGCTGCATAGGTTTCCCCGCACATCGGCCGTTACTGTGCCTCGGCTGCCGGCAACGTTTAGTTCGAGTAGTGACTTGCGATCATATATTATCTTACAGCTAAAACTTTGCCAGTTAATATGAAAGAAACGGATAAATCAACATTTATTGATAAACATATCGTGGAGCAGCGCTGAGACTGACTCACAATCACAATAGCCTCTTAAATATCCATGTGTTTTACTGTAATGTGCAGTTTTTTGGCTGAAAACAACAAGAGAGTGTGGATAGCAAAATAAATTTGCTATGGTGATCACTGATCACCCTCCCAACAGCGAGGCATGAAGTTTGCTTCTACAGACATGCCCACTCATGCATATGCATGAAGGCCCAAAAACAGCCTGTTTTTAGAAGAGTCATGAAAGTGACTTATCAGAGGCGAAAACTCCAGAAAACAAATCAGTTTGGGAAAATCAACCTCAAATACTTTGTTGTTAGGGTTCTTAGAACAAACAGAGATGGGTGAAAAATAGCATAAAGCTGGACCTTTAAAGATTATTCGATGTGGTGACATTAGTTGTCCTGATGAAATGTTTTATAAACACCTTATTTTAGGGATTATACCGTACATTTCGCTAACCAACAAGAAGTAGGATTAAGGAAAGTTAGCGGTTGATCTATTTCTAATAATATTGTGCGTGTCTTTCTACCAGGGGAGTAACAATTCTTTTGGCAACGATTCGATTTGAGTCATGATTTGTTGTTGCCAATTCGATTCATGGATATTTGTTAATTTAAAAGGATTCGATCCGAAACAATTCAGTGACTTGAATTCAATTCAGTAACATTTTTATCCAAACTCACAATGTCACCACTCACCAGTGTGAGTGAACTAAATCCGTGGATACTGAACAGTAAGGAAATCATCTATAAATGAATTATGGAAATAAACAACATTTAATGGGCTCAGGCTTCTGCAGCGCTAATGCTAACAAGGTAATGCTACATGCCAGGGGCGTCGGACTGGGGGGGTAAAGGGCAGGGGTGGAAAGAGTACAGAAAAAATCTACTTACGCAAAAGTACTTTTACTTTGATTGAAATTTACTTAAAGTAGAAGTAAAGTTACTGGTGTAAAAATCTACTTGAGTAAAAGTAAAAAGAAGATCACTTAAAATGTTCTCAGCGTAAACATTACTTAGTTATAAACGCTCCACTCTGAGTAGCACACAACCCCCCCCCAACCCCCCACCCACCAAAATCTGTGTATTTCTGAGTGGTTGGGTCCACAACCTCCTCAGCAGTAATGGCTATAATGTAAACAAACATGCTAAACATCTTAACGACGACGTTAGCCTGACAGTCAATGATTCCTGAGGTTTGTTTGCCACATACATATATAAATATTACTACTGAATAGTACTTTATGACATGTAGTGAAATAGCATTATGGTAAATGGACTTGATTTTATATAGAGCTTCATCACCACTGAAACAGTCTCAAAGCGCTTTACATATCAGCTCATTCACCCAATCACTCTCACATTCACACACCAGTGGGACAGGACTGCCATGCAAGGCGCTAGTCGACCACTGAGAGCAACTTAGGGTTCAGTGTCTTGCCCAAGGACACTTCGACACATAGTCAGGTACTGGGATCGATCCCCCAACCTCTCGATCAGAAGACGACCCACTACCACCTGAACTACGGTCGCCCTTAGGGTGTTCAGCTTTATGTGCACAGTGTGCAGCAGGGGTGAAAGAAAGAAGGTAAATAATAGTGAATGGGCATTTAATGACAACCTAATGCTATATAAACATAGCCACAAAAACAAAGTTAGCTTGCTAAGCTAACATACCTCTAACCAAGTGGTCGCTACAGACACGGCATCAGCAGACTCTGCTCCTCCTGACTGCAGATGTAGATTTAAAATCCACTTTTTACGGCGTTGTTCTGTGAGATTTTTACATTTCTCACCTTTGTGAACGTCAATCTTCGTTACTCTATAAAATCTCTTTCCCTTTTCTCAGTTAGAACGATTGGAGCATCCGTAAACTACACAAAACATGGACATTTTGATGATTTCAGACGGCAGATTCTCAAGCTTCACTTCCTGCTCTCTATCTGGATTATTCGCTCTCGTTTTGTCGCGATGCAGCAATGTGAGTGATGTCACGTGAATCAACAGAGCAGGCCATAGACATATACACACTCTATTAGCTGATCCTAACAACAGCTCTAGGGTACGTACAATAGCACAAATGTAAAACAATTACACCACAGTATATTATATCTATGGAGCAGACTCCTGTCCATGAGGGATTTTTTTTTACACTGTAACAGAATCTATTTCAAATGTAGCGAAGTACTGTTATTAGAAACAAAATTTACATAAGTAAAAATAAAATTTCAGATTTTAGAAAGTATTCAAAAAAAGTAAAAGTACCGTATTATTCGGACTATAAGGCGCACCAGACTATAAGGCACACTGGTTTGTTATTATTATTATTATTATTATTATTATTATTATTATTATTATTATTATTATTATTATTATTATTATTATTATTATTAAGTGAAACTAAATATTTTATTCAACTCATTAACAATAACTCTCAACATTGTTCAGGTTTAACACAAAACATACAACATTACACTCACATTTTGAGTTCAGTATGTTGAAGCACAGTACAGGTACATATCACTCCA
The DNA here is from genome assembly GCF_900634775.1 of Gouania willdenowi. Classification (NCBI taxonomy): domain Eukaryota; kingdom Metazoa; phylum Chordata; class Actinopteri; order Blenniiformes; family Gobiesocidae; genus Gouania; species Gouania willdenowi. The sequence continues at coordinate 29,147,859 of NC_041054.1, read as the reverse complement.
CGAGGCGCCTGACTACGGTAGCCCTGAAGCGCCAAAAATACATCAAGTGGTGCAGTTTCATAGTTTACCAAAGTTGTACTAAAACATTTTGACATATTAATTTCATACATAAGGCGCACCTGATTATAAGGCACACAGTCGATTACTGAGAAAAGGTTTTTAAATGCGCTTTATATTCCGAAAAATACGGTACACAAAAAATCTACTCAATTACAGTCACGAGAATAAATGTAATTTCTTACTTTTCACCCCTGGTTAAGGGTACTGAGTACCCAGGGCCCAAGGCGTCTGCTGATATGTGCAAAGATGCATTTTTTATTTTTTTAGATTATTTATATTGGAATGAAAATGGCCCTGTGTGAAAATAAGCTGGTTGTTAAGCACAATTTTGCACTAAACACAGTTATTCATGCTGTATCAGCTCCTACCACCCCCTTTAAAACAGTGCATGTGCTGCAGTCTAAACTGTGAATGTGCAGTGAGCTGAAAACAAAGCAAAAAACCCCAAAATAAAACAAAAAAAACAAAACAAAAAAAAACAAAACCTAGGATTAAAACGGATTAAAATTATTTAAATTTTTTTTCGAATTAATGTTTTTCAACTACACATCACACACAATAAATATCAAATAACTGTATCCTATACTTTACCTTTCTCAAATATAAATGTAGTTCAAATAAAATGCAGACAAAAAGTTCTGAGGTGGCGCATTTGTCACTTTTTCACTAATCCTCACTTTAATAAACCAGCATGCTGCTTTAGGCCTTGGATGTGCATAACTCCTTGATCATCCCATCTGGATTAATATCATAAATATTCTCCCTGCCAGCCATAGGCGGAGCTTGAGATTCTTGCCAGGGGGGATGAAAAAAAAAAAGTATATATATATATTTATTGAATGTCTCAAGTTTTGCTTCACAAATAAGGAATAAAAACACATTTTCCAATCTGTTTTAATTTGTTTATTTGTTTTTATTTATGTAACATAAGTTTCTAAAGCTATATTATTGACCTGCCAAAATCAATCCAAAATGCAGCATGAAATGTTCAGCACCCACTGTAACTCAAAGAATGAGAGAGTAAAGTTGCTCAAATTAAGCAGTATCATTATTTATTATGTTCTACATGATATATCATACAACACTGGATACATGTGCTTTAATATGGGAGATACACTTTAACATAGAGGGATAGACTTGCTGTCAGTTGTAAATCACAAAGTTAAACACAGGTAGGAGAGAATAAATGGATCCATATGGATTAAAAGCATTTAAAAATCCAACAACATAGATTATGGCATTAAAAGTCCCTAACTATGTTACTCCGCAATTCGTTGATTGTCTATTTGCTTCCGTGGCCGGTGGATGCCGAGTGAGTCTATTGAGCACCCGCGGTGTCCTCCATGTTGTAAACAAAGCACTGAGCTGCTACATGAAGCAGAAGGGTCAAATGTCATTGGCTGCTGGTCCTTTAACACTTTTTTATTATTTCCTAGTCACTGTGGGACATCTGGACTTAACACTAGAAGTCCCACAGAGGTGTCAAATGAACTTTTTACCTATAAAACCCAGAGAGGTGTCATTTGACCCAAAGAGAACACAAAAATTATTTATTTTTAATGACAGTGTGGTGTGAGAAATGTGCAAAAGAACAACTGTGATTTGTTTTCAATGGTTTTTATTTGTGTAAAAAAAAAAAAAACAAAATAAATAAAAATAATGATAATAACAAAGCAACTGTGCACATATTTAGAAGAATCTCCTTCATCCTCTTATTGAGACTCGTGACATACTTGGCACTGCCACGGTATCTCTCTCCTACATTTGCCACATGTGTATTTGTGGCAATGAACACATCGCACAGTTGCGCGATTGCTCTTGCAGCAATGGTTGATCTGACACTTAGCCCTTTTCCCAGGGCCAGGTGTAGGCGGTTGTTGTTGGCGCAGTTGCTCTTTGAGTGCCTTCTTTTCACTCACATGAGAGTTAGCCAACTCTCTTGCTAGCTGAACCAGGAAGTCCACCCGTCTCTCCTGCACCCCGGTGCATGCTTGATAAAGCAGATGTGCATTGAGTGCCGCCATGTCGATCATGTTGTAGAACACGGCGACTGGCCATCGCCGTGTTCCTGTGCGCACACTGTACTCCCGCACCATCTGGTCCATCACATCCACTCCGCACTTTGTGGTGTTGTATTGGGTGATGGTGTTTGGCTTCCTTTTGATGGTTTCCTCAGTCTCAACCACGCTGTGCATGCTGCTGAGAATGTAGACGGTCTTTTTTCGTTTGGGCGCATACACCGTCAGCGTGGCACCAGTGGTGGAAAACACCTAAAAAAGAAGAAATTGTTGTTATTATAGCGGTTTTAAACACAATGACACACTTAAAAAGTCATAAAAAGACCAACAACATACCTGAGTGGTGAATTCCTTGTGGTCCATCTTTCTAGTTGACTGAGGAATTTCCCGGCGAATCTTGTTGACTGTCCCGAGGATGGTGGTTTTCCGGCTGAGCAGTCGTCGTGCAAGTGTCAGTGATGTAAAGAAATTGTCCGTGGTGACCGTCCTGCCTTTGTCCATAAATGGTTCCATCAGCTTCATCACCACACTCTCAGAAAGTCTCTCCTCACTGGGACGACTGGGGTCCTTTCCAAGATATGGGAGGACATTGCAGATGTACTTTGTTTTCAAATCACAAGCCACCCAAAACTTTATGCCAAATTTGTCGGGTTTTGTTGCAATGTACTGCAGGAAACAGCAGCGAGTCTTCGATGGGAAAAGCTGTTCATCAATTGTGATGTGTCGACCAGGGTTGTAGCATGTGATGCAGTTGGTAACAAACGATCCCCACACATCCGAAATTGCAGCAAACTTATCTGTCTGCACTCGCTCACTGCACGTAAACATGTCATCAAATCGTAGGTGACGCATGATGTCTTGGAAACGGTTTCGTGACATAATTCCAGTGATAAGTGGGTTTCCCAGGCATGCTGACCAGCTGTCATGCAGAGATGGAACCTTGGTCACCCCCCTCAAAATAATAACAGAAATAAATGCCATTAGTTCATGGAGGATCATGAACCAGTCCGTCTGCTCCGTTTGCCGTGCATGCTGAATAGTCCATTCTTGAATGGGACGGAGCATGCCAACAGTAATGAAACAGAGGAAGCTCTGAAGGCGACTCCTGATTCTTCTTCTGGCCTTTGCTGTTGGCTCTCCATCTGCAGCGTACGGTTCCATTGGAGTGAAACGGAGAATTGTACCCACATGTTCTTCATGCCACACTGTGCCCTCTTTCGCCGTCTCTGTGGGCTCACTCTCCAACCGAGCTCTCTTTTCCAGATGAGGAGCAGTCTCGTCATCTGCAATGTGAACAAATTCAAATTATTCTTTTCTTCGGTTTTAAATAAAAATAAAGTCAGGAAATGAAAATAGGATGTTTGGGAAATCTAACCTGAAGACAGCTCAGAGTCCGAATCCGAATTTGGCTGAAGGTTTATGTCCTCTCCATCTGAGTCACAAGGGTTTGCATTGTTCAGGATCAATTCCAACGCTTCTTGAGTGGTAAATCTTCTCTGCATTTTGAGTAGAATAAGTGTGGAGTGTCAGCAGGTGGAAGCAGCCAGCTATTTATTCCCCACAGCACAAAAGGCTGCATGACAACAGGGTATTCCAGGGGTGTCCAATTCCGGTCCTCGAGGGCCACTAATCAGCACACCTTATTCAAATGATCATCCAGCTCTGCAGAAGCCTGATAATCATTTGAATCAGGTGTGTTGGAAGAGGTGACTCTGTTTCTTTCAATGTTTGTAGTCTGTGTTTGTTCTCCCCCAGCATCAAGCAGAACGAGTTAATAAACGGGGCATTGTGACTTTAGCTTCCAGGGCACTTCCCCCTAACATTCCAGACTTCCATTGTTAGAGTCAGGCTCTCCCCCCTGCTGATTTCTCAGGTGATTCATTTACAAATGAATAGATGCAAATTGTAGCCATCAGAGTCGTCAGTTTGGTCCTAGAGTTCATTTGACCCTGCTCTGGGACTTCTGGGGGGATATAGAAATCCCTGGGACTTCTAGTGTTAAATGCTTTTTTGGGTACCTGCAGTTACGCGCTTCTATCCTGCTCACCACGTGTAAGTAGATCAATTAAAACAATTTTATACACAAGGGTTTTTTAATGAAAGGCTTGAAGTGGTAATAAAATGATCTAGTCATAAAGTTTATTATTATTATTATTATTATTATTATTATTATTATTATTATTATTATGTATTGGTGACATCGATCATTAAAAATATAATATTTTAGAATAGATTTTTTTCCCTCTTTGGCCAGAAACACATTTGATTGATGAACAACTCATGGAGTTGGAGAGTGTTTCATATTCTAAAGTTTGCTATTCAATGCTAATCTCCAACCCTGTGGAACTCTAGCTGCCATATATTCACTTGTGAACCTTTTGCTCAAAATGAACAAGAAGGAAATCTTTGGCAAAATTCATAAAGAGATGTGACATTGAATGTTTAAACACTAGCCAGCACATCCCATTTTTCCAATAGCCATATGCTTGAGGAGCTTCCTGGGATGCAAAACATGTGGTGAAAACTTTCTTTTAGCCTTCATTTTATCATCTGGAAGCAAATGCCACACTACCTCAGAGGTGGAGGATTTCAATTTCAATATTTCTTTGCTATTCATTTGTAGTTGATGTGGAGAGACCTGCCAGACGGCTGAGAAGAAACGCTGAATGAATTAGCTTTCAGAGTGAAAGCCTTCTACTCTCATTCTCAGAAACCACAGCTTCTCTGCTGCACTCCCAGGAAGCACTTATGAGAACAATTACTCTCTGTGGTAACAATCAAAAGCTCCGGCAGTAAAATCACAATCAGAGCAATAACGGAAAGGGGAAATATGTCGAATAATACAAAGCGTATCGAACCAGAAAAAGGACAATGGACTAAGATTCCTGGATAGTCAATGATCGGACTTTGTGAGTAAAGTATGGTACACAGTGAGAAAGCCTAGGCAGGTATCAAAGCAGTCCAAGGCCAACTTAGGGAAAGCCAATTTATAACTAAAAATGCATTATGAACAAAATCTGGTTAAAAAACTGCACTGATTAGAAACATAAAACATATAACTTCTCATTCTGATCTTTCCTTTCCTATGATGTGTGCTGTGCTTATCAGTGAGTCCTTCATTATTTCAATTCATAGTCGTAGAACAGATAAGTTTCCCTACTTACTTCCCCTCCTCCTTATCTAAAGCAGGGGTTTGAAACTCAAGGCTCGCAGGTTGATTATGGTCCACCAGAGCCTCCACTTCGGCCAAATTTTAAAAAGTGCTTCACAATATCAGCTCAATCATCCATTCACACTCACATTCACACACCACTGGGTCTGAGCTGCCATGCAAGGCGCTAGTCAAGTACTGGGAGCAACTTAGGGTTCAGTGTCTTGCCCAAGGACAATTTGACACATAGATTGGGATTAAACCCCCAACCTCTGGATCAGAAGATGACCCCTCTACCGCCTGAGCCACGGTGAAAACAGTGACGTACATATATGTCAAGTTTAGGATGAAAATAAGGGACATTTTCTGGGGGCCGCTACGAGCCGTCCCACCCCCTCAACCAAGTTCCAGAATCCCTTATATTTTAAGACAAGTGTACAATAAATCTAAAATACCCACTTATCAACCACTTACTAAATACAATGATGTGATTATAATCTGGTAGGTCGACCTTTATTAACATTGAAATGCTGTGAACATTCCTACTAGGGCTGGTGATATGAACCAATACTCATATCTCAATATATTTTCTCATTATAGTGATACATGATATAAATCTAGATAATTTTATTTCAAATAAAGTCTGACGAGAAAAACAATTTGGGTTAAATTTGCTCATGCAAAATGCTACACAAGAACATTTATTAACAAACAGATGCACAATATGTGCCACTTTTGGCTTTTTCACCTGTAAGGGACAGCACGTGTGAGTGAGTTCAGAAGTGTAGCTTGTTATGGGGAAGGTCTGGGTTAGGACACACTCATTAACCATCTAACTGAGCTTTACAATGTGTATTTTAATAAAAAATAAGCTACTCTTTTACAATTTATATATATATATATATATATATATATATATATATACGCAATATTGTAGTTTTCTCTATCGCCACCATGGAAATCTCAATATATCTCAATATATCACCCAGCCTTAATTTCTAAATTATAAAACAGCCTAAATAAAAACATAAATGTGCTGTTACGGCTGAATTTACGGTTGACCTCATTTGGAGACATGATTTATTGCTCTGGTTGAATGATGGAGTCCAGGAGAAGCATTGATGATTTTATATAAAAAAAGTTTATTCTAAACTAAGAAAAAAAGGTACAAGATGGAACAAAAGAAGTGACCGTCCCGGCCGGAGGTCCGATGATTGAGTGAGACACAGTTCCAACACGTATATTCCCCTCAGTCCCCCTCCCTCCTCCCCCCAGGAGATAGAGATAGAGGGAGGAGGTGAGGACAGAGGAGGAAAAAGAAAGACAGTTACTCCTTTGAGTCAAAACAGTCTGTTCCCCCGGTATCTGATTGCGGAGAAGTGTGCGTTTTATGTGTTTGTGTGTGTGTGTGTGAATGGATGTGTATGGGGTGTGTGTGTGACATGTGACTGTGTGAGCATGTGAGTGCGCACACAGAGTGCCTATGCGTCCTTGTGCGTTTATTGTTTTGGGGAGATAACGTGTGCTTTTGACAAGGCAGTTTGACCCAGCAAAGTTGAAGACATGAAAATCACACAATGGAAAGTTACCCAAGGCTTAAGGATTAAAATATATGAACTAATAATTTCGCCCCCCACAGTGCATATGAAGCACGTGTTTATTTAATATACTTACAGTTTATATACAAGTTTATATACACATTGCATATTTACTGTTAATTTCACGTTGCTTGTCTTTAAGTTAGACATTAAAATTTTATTTTTATTACATATTTTCTTATAATTTCTCATGATCACTCATGTGGTTCTCTGGTATTCACTAATGACTTATTAGACACATTTATTACAGACTTTACATTATTTAACACTTTATAAACAGTGTATATTTGTGGAGCTTGTGATTTAATGATTTTTCATGGTGATTTACGTGGTTCCTTCTGCTGTGGTAGACGTTAAAATATCAGTTATTAATCTAACAGAACGTGTAACTGTGTCACATCCTGATGGTCTTTATGAAGATAAACTCTATGTTATATTTTACAACATAATTACACAAGTTCTTTGTTTTTTTCACCAGAACGTCTTCATTCATCATCTCTGTTCTGAGTTGTTTCCGGGTTTGTTGCAGCTATCTGCACTAATCTAATCTAATCTAATCTAATCTAATCTAATCTACTCTACTCTACTCTACTCTACTCTACTCTACTCTACTCTAATCTAATCTAATCTAATCTAATCTACTCTACTCTACTCTACTCTACTCTAATCTAATCTAATCTAATCTAATCTAATCTAATCTAATCTACTCTACTCTACTCTACTCTACTCTACTCTACTCTACTCTACTCTACTCTACTCTACTCTACTCTAATCTACTCTACTCTACTCTACTCTACTGTACTCTACTTTAATCTAATGAGAACTTCCACTCAGGTCAGGTAGCAGTTCTCACGAGGCTAGTGACAGCGTTCAGTTTGGAAAGACGGAGGAATGTTTTTAGTTATTTATCCATCCATGCATCTTCAAACCCGCTAATTCCCGTTTATCAGGGTCTCAGGGGTCTGCCGGTGTTATTTAGTTATTTATCTTTTAATTAGTATTACATTAAAATACGGGATATTTACGGGAAAATACTAATATGGGACGATGGTGGGAGAGAGGGGTAAAATACGGGAGTTTCCAGGCCAAAACGGGATACTTGACAGGTATGGTGATGTGTCATTAACACTCTACTTGGTCCTAAAGTCAAAGAGTGGATGGAGAAGGCTAAGAGAGTATGGATAACTACAGACGTGCTACTCAGAGCTACAGAACAGTTAGAGCCCACACACCATTGAGACCATGAATGGTAAATGAAAAGCTCCAAACACCAGCCATATACAGTATGAATCACACACATTGGTACGGAACTGAAAGAGGAGGAGGAGCTAATGAATGGAAAGTCCACGTATAAAGGTAACTTTTATGTTACAGAAATGAGAAATAATAAGTAAAAAAAGTCAAACAGTTTTCATCAGCAAAGATTTGTTTCATTTGTTACTCTTCATTGGGATTTTGTTGAATATTGTATCATGAGCCCTATCTGGATCATTTTGTTTCACCCCTACCATATACCTCTCATAACCTTGACGATACATCTTCACATTTTCATTTTGCAATATCTTGTCACATTATTACCACCTATAAAAGGCCAATATTTGGCCAGAACTGACCTGGGAATGATGTAAGCAGCATGATGTAAGTAATGAAAGCAGACATAGGCATCTGGCGACCCGGGGGCCACATGTGGCCCTCCGTCTGATTTTGTCCAGCCCCAAAAACAAATCCCCCAAAATTTTATTTGAAGAAGTTGGAAGGAATATGAAGCCCAACATAATAAACAAACTAACTCCCAAAACACACAAATCAACAGCAAATTGCACACACACACACACACACACACACACACACACACACACACACACACACACACACACACACACACACACACACACACACATATACAAGATTACACAGAGAAAATACAGAAAACAACAAAAATGCAGAAAGTGACCCCAAAAACACAGATTGACAACATGAGTGCAGAAAATAGACAAATGCACAGAATTACAAAAGAACACACACAATGACTCATAAAACACACACAATGGCTAAAAACGGTGAAAACCACAAAGAAAGAAAAAATTACAAAACCCTTTTCCTCCCTGTATTAATACTCAGATCAATCATTATTCTAATACTGACATAAACTTTAATAATGTGGCCCTCGGATCAGATGCCATCACATGTTTGTGGCCCCGCTGTGATAGAGTTGCCCATCCCTGATGTACAGCGTTAGATCAAGCAGTGCAGTGGGAGAACACTGGTTTTTACTCGTGAAGGATCAAAGCTGAATCAGGCCACACAGCTAATAATAATAGTTATAGTATATCTGCATGTTCCAGGGCTTTTGGCAGGTGTTTTGTGTTTGTTTCTGTTTGACCTTGCAATAATCTACTGACCTTGGCTGTCCTGCTTCCTGCAGCTGTGGGATGGATAAAGCTTCCAGGAAAACAGTGTACGACTGAAACCCTGAGCTTTCTGTGGCTCTCATGTAGCAGCTTGTGCCAAAGTCTGACTGCAAAAGCTTTAAGCACTTCTCCAGCTCCTGAGTGTGTTTCTTCAGCATGACAGCGTTCGACAAACCGTGGCCTCCTCATTTGTTTTCTCTGATCTTGTTCATCCATAACAAGTGAGAATTTACAAATGTGTTTGTGCTGTGCCAGAGATAACTTGCCCTGGCTGAGTCGTGAGTGTGAGATGGAAAATCAGACTGAAACGTAGTCTGTTGCTTCAGGGGAAGTTAGAATAGAAAATGTTGTATGCGACTAGGGGTGGTGCAAATAGAGTTTGGAATAGTGCATGTAACAGTATCAGAGCCAAGGCTTCTCACAGCAGGGAGATTTAGTTTTACAGAACACCTCCTTACATCTGTCTAAAGGGAGGAAAAGCTTCCAGCTTTAAAACTCTCTCTATGTATAATGGTACAAACACAGTTTTATACATTTAGAATTCAACAGTATGTTTGACAGTGCACACCTGCAGGAAATGATTGTTTCATGTAAGAAGATGTGATATGTTATCGTTTACAATATATTGTCAAAAACATTCTCACCAGTCATCCCACGATAGAAACGATAAATTCCAATGTCAGAAATTAGCAATTAGCATGGACCATTTGTCCCACAATTTAGCAAAAATTTGCCCCAAAAACCTTGTTTTGATTATTACACCAAAATATCCTGAATGATTAAATGATCAAACTTGATGTGGTTTAATTATAGGAAATTAGAGATATATATTTATCAACCATAACTTTATGTAGTTCATTATCAGATGTGAAATAAACAAGATTCAGCAGCTGTAAAAATACTATTGGAGTTATTTTTACTTTGTGTGTGCTTTTTTTTTTTAAAAAAACAATTTCATTTTAAGTGAGGAAATAAATGAATAACATACAGTAACACTAATAGAGTGACCCACATGTACAAATATTATCCATATAATACTTTATCAGCCCATGAGCTCTTTGAGTCAGCAGCTGTTGTATCCTTTTTTAAAGCTGGGGTATGTAGAATCATGAGGCGCTCCACGCTCCCCCCTATCCAACTGAACGAAACTCTTGCATGCACACTGTGGAACTCTTTGTATCTGTTTTCTCTAAAGAGACTAGTAACAAATGTAGGAACTTTATCATATGCTATTGGGGAGTTTTCTGATGCTTTAGAGACATGAAGGCACGTATCACTAACTGCTGTGAGGACAGTAAGAGGCTCAGAGTCACAACTGCTCCTCAGTCACAAGCAGCCGAGCTGCAGCCGATCTCAGCTGGTCAGAGTAGACACACTCCGTCCACGCTGCAGATGAATTTGGTCTGTTATTTCCACTTTAGATCATTTTTAATAAGCTATTTATTCCGTCTGTTCTCACTCTCTCTCTCTGACTCAGGGCGGACTGCGCTGTCTGAAAGCGGATCGCTCACAGTTTTGCTACCGACTTCGTGGCCAGCGTTCCTCCTGAACACGTTGGTGCCTTTATTTTGTTGCTTCTCCACCTCGGTCTTCCTTTTTCGTCTTGCTTTGCCATGTAACGACTTTCCCAAAAGCCACATTAGAGACTTCAGCTGGAACATAATGCCATGAGACTGTCCCTACTCTCAGATCCAGAACGTGCATAGACTTTTGACGAGCAGCTCGAGCAGCCAATAGTAATGCTTAAAACAGCTCATGTGCTCGCCCTGTTGGTAGATAGATCTCTGATTGGCTGAAGTCCAGCGTAATGCTCCTGTATTTCTAAAGCTCATTTACAGAGCCAGGAGAAGAGATTCACTGTCCACTCAGAACACTTTGGATTACAATATGCAATACAATATAATAAGATGATTATGGATTTTTTACCAAAAAAAAAAATTACATACCCCAGCTTTAATGTGTCTAGTGTTGATGTATTCAAATTAATTTGTGTCTGTAAGGAATCTGTTTACATTTTAGGTTTGGGAATTGTTTTATTCTTTTTATTTATTGTATTGTATTTACCGTATTTATCGTTACCATGATAAATACAGGAATTATCGGGATCATTTATTTATTTTTTTGTCGATATCGCCCATCCCTAGTTTCATGTACTGTTTCTTTTGAATGTCAATGTCTCTGACATTGGTCCTCATTTATCAACCGTTGGTACGTTCAGATCTGAGCGTATGACGGGCGTACGACCATTTCCACGAAAGCTTCGGCATTTATCAATTGTGACTTGAGCGTACGCTACGATCAGATCTCACGTCTGGTCTGACCTCGTGTACGATAATCTGAGTGTTTGTGGATTTGTGGTGAAGCAGAAAAATCAGACTTATACCGAATATTAAGTATTAAACAAACATCAGCAGACATATTCAGAACAGATCAAAAGAAATTATAAAGCCACTGACAAACTGTGCTACCGGACAGTAGCGCGTGGGACTGTCTATCTGAACAAGATAGATTTCATTTAGTAATGTATTTATTTATTCATTTATTTGACAGGAACATTACACAGACCAGAGATAGCTCCAAGCTCAGTTTCATCTGTAGTCCCTGGACAGCAGGTTTATACAGTGGACAATGAGCATTCTTATAATTATTTACAGTTTCTTTTTTTTTAAATTACCTTCTTACATTTTTAATAATACCTTGATTAATCGGTTTTGTGCTGATGATCAAAAGTCTGACCAAATTATACCCACTTCTTTAGGTTAAGGTTAAACTGTTACAAGGTGCTCCTCTCTCAAACAGTTAATGTTCAACATCCCTGCAGCTTTCACAGAGAAGCAATTCTGTCCAGAAGTAGAGGTCCTAAAGTTCACATAACAAACTGTTCCGGAGGGGGTTCACGTTCTTCTAAGTCCTGCCTTAAGGGCGTAACACGTTAATGTACGCAGACACCAATGTTTGATAACTCACACGTTGGTTCTGTCGTATGACCAAATGTGAACTCGTATTTGCACCCGTTTTCACGCAAGGTCGATAAAGGAGTGAGTCACACACACATACACACACACACGCACACACACACACAATGTATTCATAATAAGAATATAGTAAACGAGTAAAATAAAACAAAAAACTAAACAATATTTATACAAAAAGTACACAAAACAACAACAGAAATGCACAAAAATATACATAAGGCTCCAAAAACACACAAAATGACTCCAAAAAACATATTACAGAAAAATATACTGAACAACAAAAATATCAAAATGACTCAAAATACACAAAACTAAATATTTATACAAAAAATACACAAAATGACTCCAGAATCACACTACAATGGCAACAAAAAACAATAATTATAGAACAAATGCACAAAAAGACAACAGATAAATACAAAAATACACATGACTAAAAAACATACATTACAGAAAAATACACCAAACAAAAAAAATATAAAAATCAGTAAAAACAACTAACACATTCATCACATCCCTTAGAATTAAACCAGGGAAATCACACACACTGTTTTACTTTGCACCTGTACATAAAAGCATTTATAACACTACAGAGTATGTACACCTGTTTGTACATCCAACCTTCAAACACATACTCATTTGGCCATAATTGATAACTCTACTTAAGCCCCTCCCACTATATGAATACATACTTCCGACGGGTACTGTACTAGTAATAAATAAATGACAGGGACAGCTGACATTTTGGCTACAGTTACTGAGATTCACTCATCTGGATTAAAAGATAGTGTTTGGAAGAATCAAGTGAAGTGGTATCTGTACATTCCTGTCAGATTCTGTACACCTCAAATGCATGTGTAGAAACACAGCTGATAGGCAGGGTTGGGCATCGGTTTGGATTTCAACGATTCCGATTCTCAATTTCAATTCCTGTTCTAAACGGTTCTTGATTCCGATTCTTTGAGTTGTGCAGTTCTTCAGGTCACAGGCCATTTTTATTAATTCACTTCTTTGATAGTTTAATTTGGTTGCTATACTGTAACTAGGGTATTCTTGCTGAAATAACTACAAACAAGTTAGCAGCAGTGTATAAAACAAAGAGCTACAGCTAGATGTGAGTCTAAATAAAACAAACTCAAACGGTGGGGCAGTCATGTGACAAATCAATCAACAGCTCTTGTTGACAAATATTATTATTATTTTGGATATATTCTGGTTATATTTTGAAACTGTTTATATTGTAGGGAAGATAATATAAACATAAATGTAATTGGCCACAAAAATTGCTCCACTTTAAAAAGAAAATAGACTAATATACGACCTCTTTACATGGAATATAATATAATATAAGACAAAAGAGCAGTGGAAACTTTGGACATTTTTAAATCCTTAAATCTGTTTTTTAACGTAAAAGTTCCCCAAGTATTTTTTTCTTTGTGTACATTTGTAAATTGTAGATGACTGTAAATAATAATGTTTTATATAAACGGGTACATGTGTGATTTGTTTATATTGTAATAGTTGTATGGAGTGCAGTGCAGCTTGATACCATGGTTGGCCCAATCAGAGCACTTTTAAAATTGTATTTCATATTTAATTTATCCATGGTTGAATCACATGTACAGTATATATTGCGCAATTACACGTAAATTAGCGGAATCTTCTGAGTCCTTGCTGCAAAAGATACGCAGCAAAACCGTAGGCGGTGGGGATTGACGGACAGAAGATTGTGCAGCAGTTACACAGCGGAGCAGTTTCTGAGCAGATACGCATCCAGTAGAAATCCAAGGTCACACACAGTGTCAACAGACAGGTGCAGCAAATGAATATTGGAACAAGAAATGACAATAGCCCCTGAAAGTTAACCCGTTATGTTGGTTGTCACAGGACCAGCAACTGGCGAAGAAGTGGGGGGTCAAGGCCCTACAAACTCCCACCCCTGGACTGAGAACTGCAGGTTGAAAAGCACCAGAAGAGCATCAGAGACAGACACAGAGAGAAGGACGAGGGAGTCAGATAGAGTAACATGTCTTTACATCCAGAGCATTCTGCTGTGAAGGAAGCAAACCATGTACAGGCTTCACGAGCAGGATTTTGTACCATTTGTTCTCTCTCTTAGTTTGTTTGATTTATTTTCATTTTTTTAAAAATTATTATTATTATTAGCATTATTATTTATTTATTGTAGTAGATACACTCCTGTTGTGGTCGTGTTCAAAATAAAATTATAACAAATGAAATGTGGACTGTTCTTCAAATCTTCTAAAAAATAACATTTGCAACCACATAAAAACATTTTTTTATTTTTCATGCTCAAGGTTCAGCAAGGCCGTTAGCAACAAAGAGGTTTTACATGCTTTACCACTTTTTTATTCTCAGTATATGTTTTTAAAAATCTAGTACAGTAATATTTTACACACTTCCATTTACAAAAGGGTTTCAACAGTGGTGATTTTATTCCTTCTTATACTGAATGGAAAGGATTATTTTGTGTGTATTTAGATGAGTAGACGTCTAAACTTTCCTTATAAAAATAAACCACAAAATGTGAATCTTTTATAGCTGTGTGCGTGTGTGTGTGTGTGCGTGTGTGTGTGTGTGCGTGTGTGTGTGTGCGTGTGCGTGTGTATGTGTGTGTGTGTGTGTGTGTCAGATTGGTGACTCTTGATGACTGTCAGGAGAGCGTTTCCTAACAACACATTTACCTCAGCTACTGCTCCATCCTGTGTTCAAACGCCTCCCTCAGCAACTCTTTCCTACAATCACATGAATTATGAAACAGACTACCTAGTTATGAAATGAGAAAAAACCCTAAAACTCTCCCTGAGTGCAGAGATCTGTCTTTATTTGTGTAATGTGTTGTTGGGAGTTGTTACAGCTTCATAAAGCGTCTCTGTCTTTGATGAAGCAGATCACATTTATATTCCAATAAAATGCACAATGTTAGTTATGATGTACTTCCTGTTCAGTGCACAGGGTTAGGTTTATATCTGCATATTTATCCATAAGGGGAAGGAACCAAATGAAACTCATCAGTTATTAAAACTCCAGGCCTTTCTTAATGACATCACATCCTGGATGAGTCACAACTTTCTCCTTCTAAACCAGAATAAAACCAAAGTGATTTTATTTGGTCCAAAACACCTTAGAGAGAAATTATCAGAATAAATGTTGTCTCTGGATGGCATTACTCTGTCACCCAGCACCACAGTAAAAACATAGGCGTTATCTTTGATACTGACTTATCCTTTAATTCTCATATTAAACAAATCACAAGGACAGCTTTCTTCCACCTCCATAGTATCTCTAAAATCAGGAATATCTTGGCCCAGAGTGATGCTGAAAAATTAATCCATGCATTTGTTACATCTAGATTAGATTATTGTAACTCCCTACTGTCAGGATGTCCTCGTAACTCACTAAAAAACTCCAGTTAATCCAGAATGCTGCAGCTAGAATACTAACTGTACAGTTGACATTTTATATATGTATAGTTATATTTACATTGTTTTTAATAGATGTGGCTTGTATAATACATATTGTTTGTATATCTGGAGCTGTAACCAAAATAACTTCCCCCTGGGTTATTAAATTATTTCTGATTCTGATTTTAACAGGTACTAACAGCAGAGAGCATATTTCTCCAGTATTGGCTTCCCTTCATTGGCTTCCTGTAAAATCTAGAATAGAGTTTGAAATCCTCTGTTAACATACAAAGCTCTACATGATCAAGCTACTGTGTATCTTAAAGACCTGTTAGAGCGCTATTGTTGAGGCAGAACACTCCACTCTCAGTCTGCTGGTCTCCTGGAAGTTCCTAAAGTGTCTCGAAGTAGAACATGAAGCAGAGCATTCAGCTACCAAGTTCCTCGCCTTTGGAACCATTTCCCAGTCTCAACCACTAGGAACAAAGCCATAAACCTAAAAATAGGAACTCAAAACTAAGATTATGTAGTAGAACACCAATATTATATTCAAACACAATCCATCATCTACACATAGTGTAATCATAATATAACCTAACCACTAGAGAGGACATGGGCTCATCTGTGAACGGTCACATTTACAGACCTTGGAGTCACTGTTAGCTTATCAATAAACAGAAAGAGATTTGTCATCTTTATAATAAGTGCTGACTAGGCCACTGGGAGTGAGGCCCAAGGCCAAGACAGGCTGACTTGATAATAATGTATCATGTTTTTCTGCAGTCAGTGTCTTCTCCTCCTCCTTCTCTCTCTGCTCTGTTTCAGGTGTCGTGAAGCTGATGATGTCACTTCCTGATCTGTGGTTCACGGCTCAACTAGTCTGGGACACTCTGATGTTCTATCTCTCTATCCTGTTCTGTTGGTCCTTCTGTCCACTAACCACAACCAGTCCACGCAGATGGCTGCCACCTCTGAACCTGGAGAGATTTATTCCTGTTAAAAGGGAGTTGTTTCTTCCCACTGTCGCTAAATGCTTGTTCATGTGGATCTTGTTGGGTTTTTTCTTTCTTATTATGAATTTTATATTTTGATAAGTGCATTGAGATGACTTTGGTGTAATTTGCGCTATACAAATAAAGTTGAATGGTAGTTAACAATGCATCTTGATTTCACCCGTAAATTTTACCGATGCACACTGAATGGATCGATACACCCGCATCACGCACGTACAGTATGTATCTAGATTTATGATTCGTATCGATTAATCTCCACATGCTTAGTACCAAAACCACGCCACAGAATCAGGAAATACACAGTGGAAAAATTCAGCAAAGATGACAAATGGAGACCTGAATAAAAATGGACGTGTTTATTTCACGGCAAATTGCAACACCTAGTGGTCAAACATAAGACTAATAATGATTGGAATCAATTTGACTAACATATTACAGTTATAAACTTGTTTCCAAACTTCTGGAAAACTTTGGCACAGTTGGCTTCTGCATAAACTTTTTTGTACAAAAACGTGAATCTTTGGCCTAATGTTTATTATTATCACCAAACTTGCTGCATTTGATGTCCTTATATGAGTTCAATTATTTATGCTTTTACAGCCTTCGTTAATGAGAAATGGCTTTATATTTGATGTAAATTTGTAGGTTTTTTTTGGACAGACTACAGATTTCTGTATTTGAAACATGATTTATTGTCACTCACATCATCTGTAAACCTTATTTGTTATGAGTATGGGGTTTTTGGCAAAAAAGTGGTTGGGGCTTGAGATGTTAAAGAATGTCATTATGACACATTAGGGCCTTATAAAATCAATTTTATTTTTTTCCCAATTACGTGTTTTCCACAAAATTATTTCCTAAAATCAGTTTTTTTAAGAAATATTATCAATTTTTTCAGAAAATATTAGTTTTTAACTCCTGTGTGGAAACAAAACATATACTAATAAAAAAGAAAAACATGATTAAACAAAAAATGTATGTCAAAAAAAATAAAATAAAATAAAATAATGAGTAAAATACAATTAAAAGGTATATATAAGTTGTACTGACATGGATTATTCTGACTGCTCCTTTTTAATTATTTATGTTATATAAAGATGTATGAGAGCACCCAATTTCCTCTCAAGGATCAATGGTTTACTGAATCTGAGCAGGTTTATTGATCAACTTAATTTAAATTTACCCAATTTAAATGATTCTGATGAAACAAAAACAAATAGACACAAGGATGCATCAGTTATTTTACCACAGAATATTTTACAGTATCAGAAGTTATCACGTTATCATTAGCCTACGATGTTTCAGACTCTACAATCCCTGGCATCGATGGTCAACTTTATCCACAGATCTTTTGATCAATGAGACGTTAATCAATCTCTCCGAGCAGGTGAAGCTGCTCATGGTTTCATGGAGCACCACAAGGCACATGAAATGAACGGAGCTTCACAGACGCATTAACTCACTCAGTGCCAGCCATTTTCAGATTTTCTACCCCCCTCAGTGCCAGCCGTTTTTGAGCATTTTGACTGATTTTAAAGACCCACAGAATATTTTCTACAATGACTATCTGAAATCTGACACCAGATTCTGAAAGATTGAAGCCTTTACTTTCATCAAAAAAAAGCTTATTTCTGGCTAGTTTTGTTCTTTTGTAATCAGCCGTTACAAGAGCAAGTTTTACACAAACCTTCAGTTTCACAGCAAAAAGCTGAGAAAAAAGCCTTTTTCTAAAAAAAACCCTGTCTGTGACTTTAAAGCTACTTTTTTTTTTTGCTTTAATGACAGCTCTAACATCTGAACATTGTTTACTTATATATATATATATATATATATATATAAAACACTTAGACCAGGCTTTTGATTGCAAAATTATTATCATTTTGCTATCTGGGTCAGAGTTGAATGGTACACACGCAACTTCCTCTTCCTCCCGGACATGCTGAGAGTGGTTTTAGCTCACCATCGCCACACTATCCATGAGTTCCACACATGCTCTGGTCGAGTGTGCGCTGCTGTGCACTGCTGGGAACGTCAACTCTCATACGTAGTTCCATTTTCTGTCTCGTAAACACCTTTCCTCCTCTCCCTCTTAGCTCTGCTGAGCATAGATGATCTCTCATCCAAAGATGCGCTGCTACCTCCTACACGTCACCTATTATTTTGCTATCTGGCTCACAGCTTAGATATTGATGAGGGACCTCCGCCAGGGTGTTTTCTAGTAATCCCCGTGAAAAAACGCAAATTACGAGTTATCTCGTCAATGGCACTGAGTGAGTTAAAGTTGAGCAGGAACTGGTGACTCCGTATTTTGGGGTCAGTGATGCATTACATAGTTTTTGACGGTTTAGTAGGGGTGTGCCATCGAAGGGACCTCGTTATTTGATTCAATTACGGTTCAGGGTGCTACGATTTGCTTAATCAACAATTATTACCATATTAACGATTTTAACGATTATCACAATTTTAACCCATGCCCTTGCGTGCCTGCAGGTGCGGCGCTCTCCCTTGGGTGGTGATCTGTGGTACTGTGGTCTGGAAACCTGGAGGTGGTCATTGTGTAGGCGCCATGGGTGGAGAGTGTCGGCTCTCTGGGGCTTCCACAAGTGTGTGTGGGGGCAGTTGCCGCTTCCCTGCCTGGGGTCTCTGGGACGTCTTCACATTTGTCACCAGACTGGCTGAAGTGTTTAGAGCCAACAACACAAGATTCACTTCTCCTTCTTCTTTCTTGGTTATTGGCGTGTTGCAACCAACTTGAATATGTGTATATTGCCACCTACTGTATGTGTTTTATTTCATTACTTTTTAGCCCACCCAAACTCGTTAGTGTTGTTGTTGTTCTTGGTTAATGGCTTTTTTGTTCAACTGTAACATCACATTACACTCTCACCTTAATAGTCGCCTAATCCCTACCCCTTCCATTGTCCCACCCTGACTCCCTCTTCCCAAACTCGCCTGTTTTCCAGAGTTTTAGAATCTGAAAAGTCACTTTCTGAGCAACTCTACACAAACAGGCTGATTTGCGGTCTACTTATGCATATTCCTGAGTGGGCGTGTCTATAGACGGGACACTGACTTCCTCCTCCCTGCATGGTGACGTTGGGCCAGAGGATGGCCCGCTCTCCTCCCACCCACTCCGTAGCCGAGTTCATGCTGCTTTATAAACAAGAGACTGAGCGTGGGGGCGGGGCATTCGCCGGTACATACATAAACTGTAGAAAATACATGCTGTACATAGTACTGCACGAAGGTTGCTGACATGCTCACCTTCGTGGGCGTATCTGTTTATATGTCAATCACGGCAGAGAGCTTCCTAGAGGCGTGGTTTCTCCAGCTCAGTGCCGCGTCAAATTCATCATCAAAGTGGTAACGCGTCATAAAATTGGAGCGAGGTGTTTGGGCTCACCCTGCAGTAAGAAAGGAGCAAATCATCCTCTAACTAACGATTGATGGAATCAATGAAAAAAACACTTTGGGCATGTGTATGGTGGTGGTGAAATTAATAAATCATATGAACATACTCATGTATCTTACTCATTGAATGTATGCTTACTTATGAGATGTAACCTTCTACCTAGACGTATCATATTTGGGAGAAATCAGATTGCCTCACATGCCTCTCATCCCCCATAAACACGAGATGACCACCAGCTACAGAACTCCATACACACACATACACACACACACATACACCGACATACACACATGCACACACACACCTACGCACATCATACGCACATGACTATCATTGGATAGATACTGATGGCGCCGCGCTCATCGGACCATCTGACACCCTTCCTTCTTTTTCCTCCTTGGGTGGGGTTTTGAGTATCTGTAAAAGTGTTTGTGCAGAAACTTTCCATTCATTCCTGTAGCGTCTGCCCGACCGGGTGGAACTCTTTTTTCGTGCTCTTTTGTACCTCTTCATTTAGTTTAGAATAAATCACTTTTTATCACTTCAGCACCTTTTAGTCTGGTTCTCATCATTTTTCAACACAGAGCATTCACAACTGGTTAAAGACGAGGTAACCGTAAAATTGGCCCCGACAATATGAAGCCCAAATAGCACTTTTATAATGTTTAAAGCACAGAAAAGTCGATTTAGCTTAACATGGGCCCTTTAAGGTATAAAAAAAGCACTTTAATTGTGTTTATTGGTAATACATTGAATATGTTTTAATACATTTCCACTACAGGAACCCTTTGACAGAAAAACGATGATTCAGTCGACCTATTTTTACATTTCTCATTGAAAGCTTCTTTTTTCCACTTTCAGAACAAGAGTTATTCTTCATTTTGGTTTAAAGTATCTGCTGTTAAAGCACAACTTTACCCTTTTGTAGAACAGTTTCTGTTAAACCATTCACAACAATCCAGGTCTGTTTTCATCAAGCGCCAAAAAAAAAAAAAACAACAGGATTGCAACTTTGAACTGGTCTATTGTGAAAACATTATTTTTGTCTTCACGCAAATTGAGTGTAAAGGTGAAAATGCTTCCTGAGACGACAAGGACAAAGAAACTCTATGCCTTTCATTCTTTCCGTTGATTTAAAAAGTATGTTTTTCTCTTATGAAGGCTGTGAAGTACAAACAAACCCCGTTCAAAGTACCGGTAATGTGAAAAAAAGAAAGTTCATGATAAAACAGAATGCAGCTTGTTTTGACAAAATATGAGCACGCATATCAATACATGTTAAACCAATTGTTATTTTTATATAAAAACAAAAGGTCAAAGTAATTTGACTATCACATTTCTCAAATGAATTTCACTCCAGAATCCAAACAGAATCTTGTAATGATATCATCTTCTTTAGATCAGGAAAGCGACACCAAAGAAAATCAAAGCTCACCTTGAATTAATAATTTTCGCGAGCAACGCCTAAAGCGCCGTGACTTCAGCACAAGCAAAGAGAAAAGCTGTCGGCAGTTTGCATTCATTTACATATTTTATTGGTGTCTGATACGTTTGTGTTATACAATATTGGGAGCGCACAGTCAACTTCAGCTACAATATGCTGACATCATTTAGGGAGTGCGCCAAAGTCTCATAAATTATTCATAAAGCTCATTGTAGCCTTTGAAGTTGTAATATAATGTGTGTATCTCTAAAGGTCATGCCAATGACTTCTGATACAGAAATAGATATAGGTGCTGCTTTGTTCCACGTGTAAGGAAGTGTTTAACATATCTGGAGCTTTTACGAAAGGATTTAAGGTGTTCAGACATTTCACTTTTTGAACCCTGCAGTAGGCCTACTGCAGCTGAGCAATTGATGAATACTTATAATGCTGGGCACATCAAAGCATTCATTATTAGTTCATACATTATTTCCCTTTATTGCAAACAAATATTTTATAGCTGTTGATGCAGAAAATGTCACTGTCCTGCTCTCTCTCATAGGTGATCTGAGGAGAGAGTTCAGGATGCTCTGCTGCTGTTGCCTAGGACACAGTGTAGATAGAGGCTCAGGCTGCTTTTGAAATGTCCCAATCCGTACTATGCACTACAAACTTAATGAGTATACTGTCTACTATATACTATATATAGTACAGAACATGTAGAAACTGAACAATGTAAAATAGTTAGAATATCTGTGGATATCATGACATAAACAGAGCAACTGATGAAGCTGATTAATTTAGTTTGAAATAGTTTTTCTACATAACAGTTGATAAGTTGGGTCAGACGATCCTATCTGTAGCAGCGCTTCTAGCCCCGCCCACATCCTCTACCACTGAGAGTGGTCGACTGTCCACTACAATCGTTTATCACTGACTTTGTTCATGGATTTATTCATTTTGGCTCTGAACCCTGTCTGAGTGTCCAGTGTGGATTGGAGACACTGTCTGCTCCACGAGGACCATTGTCCCTGCTAGCTGCTACATGTTAATTGTTGAGGTGCTCACTGCTACATGGTTAGCATTGAGGTGTTAGCTGCTACATGTTTAGCATTGAGGTGCTAGCTGCTGCATGTTTAGCATTGAGGTGCTAGCTGCTACTTGTTTAGCATTGAGATGCTAGCTGCTACATGTTTAGCATTGGGGTGCTAGCTGCTACATGTTTAGCATCAGTGAAAAGCCGTGAGCACTAGGGTTGGGGAGGCAGGGCTTTGCAAATTGAGACCACAAATGTCGACATCAATGGAAATTTCATATGTTTCTGCTGGCAAGTGTTAATCTAACAAAATCAAGATCTTAAAACACCATTAAAGAAACTTAAACAATTATTCAATATAGCCTCTATACTCTCACAACAAGATATATCTCATGACATGGCAGCGCATCCGGTGTTTGTGTTGGAAACACAGAAACATGAAGAAAATGACGACAACAACAACTCAGAACAGCCTCAGTGAGGCGCATCCACAAAGCCAATCCTTGCACATATAAACACAAGCTATGGTACAAGAGGCAGAGCAGCAGTGTGCCTTTGGGAGAGGGTGTGGCCTCCTCCTACCTCCTCCTGCCTTACAGCGGAGTGAGACTTGTGGAGCGTCTCTACCATACCTGGAAATAGGAGAGGGGTCTGAAAATAGCGGTGTTGAGTCATTTGGGCTATGAAAAGCACAAAATGCTGACACTTTCAAACTTATAGGTACGGTAGGTTATCGAAATTTGAAAAATACATTATAATTATGGTATAATTAAACAAATAATCAAAATATCAATTCATCCTTGGGTAGGCACTACCTATACCCTGCCTACCCTGACTGCACATCACTGTTTAGCATTGAGGTGCTAGCTGTTACATGTTTACAACTGAGGTGCTAGCTGCTATATGTTTAGCACTGAGGTGCTAGCCGCGACATTAGGGCTGCCAAGTGACCTGATGCGTTTCGGTTATAAAAAATGTATCCTTTTTTTAACATGGCTTTGACCTGTTTTAACATTGATTTATACCTTAACACTGATGTCATCACCTCTATGCCAGCAGCTCTCCCTGCACTGTGGCCTCCTGATGCTAATTTTAATCAACCAAAATTCGAAATGAAAACTAAGAATTTTGACAAAATACATGTATTTGTCAATATTTCATTTCAACCAACTGTCCATCATTTATCTGGGGACATGTCTCATGTTGTAGGTGTTTGTCACAGATGTTGATGCCTTAAAACGCTGTGGCCCAAGGCAGTGCTACCTTTACCTCAGCTCTCCTTGTCTGCAACAGAAAGGAGGTCATTAAAAAGATAATCATGTCAAAAACATTAAAACATTGATTGAATTAATGTCTTAGCAGCAGACTCAATGTCCATAGAAATACACTATTACATACAATAATATTCATAAAAACAGTTCAAATGAACATTATATTAGACAAGGTATTTGTTTCATCTACTATGTATTCATGCTGATACAACCTACAAGTGCAATTCAGCTACTAGCAGTGTTCATAACACTGCTAGTAGCTGAATAAGAATTTTAATTAATTTAAGTTAATGTCTAGCACAGACACACACGTAGGAGTGGGCGATATGGGGAAAAAAAATCATATCACAATTAATTCTTTGTAAAATCACTATCATATCACAATTTTTTTCATTCAAATCATTTAGACTATTTTAAAGTTATTTACCAATAAAACAAACCAATTCACCTACTTAAAATCATCACCCTAAATGGAAAAAAGGAAGATAAGATCATTTAAGACAAGGTAATTTTCAAATATTTTTAAAAAAATTGTATGTAAACAATTTATCAAACTAGTTTCAAGTACAATTAACATCAAACAAAAGGGCTGACATGTTCTTATAGTCACACACAGTCTTTTTACTTTGTTTAACTAAAGTAGTGTAGCATTAGCATTAGCAACGGTTTAGACAATCATATCCTTTACAAGATAAAACGTTACTGCTTTGGTTACATTAGGCCTGGGTGATATGGACCAATATTCATATCTCTATATTTTTCCTCAAAATGGCAATTGATGGTATAAACTATTCATTTTTTTCAATAGTTTTACAAGAAAAACAACAATGGGTCAAAGTCAGTGGAGCCACAAAAACCCTTTTATTAATCACTAGCTGCACAATAACATTTTGTGTCACTTTTGACTTTTTCCTTCATTAATTAACTCAGTGTCATTGACAAGATAACGCGTCATTTCAAATACAAACGCTCAGTGCCATTGACGAGATAACTGCGTTTTTTCAGGGGATTACTAGAAAACACCGTGGCGTAAGTCCCTCACCAATATCTAAGCTGTGGGGTGTTGTAGTGACCAACTGTGCCCTGAAGATGGCAGCAGTGCACCTTTAGATGAGAGATTAGCCACTGATGCTACCCAGCAAAGCAGGAAGAAGCTGGATCGAGTGACATTATGGTGCTACAGAGTGATATTGTGAGTGTATCCAGCAGCTCACAGCACCACATACTAACACAGAACATGTGAGTGGATTATTGATAATGTTGTGATCGTGAGAAAAAACCATCAACCAATCGGGCTAAACGGGTCATCGCTGCAAAATAATAGGTGACACGTCGGAGGTAGCAGCGCACCTTTGGATGAGAGATCATCCATGCTCAGCAGAGCTAAGAGGAAGAGGAGGAAAGGCATTTATGAGACAGATGGCGCTACGTACAGAGTTGACGTTCACAGCAGCGCACACTTGACCAAAGCATGTGTGGAACTCATGGATAATGTGGCGATGGTGAGATGAAACAATAAAAAAAACGGGCAACGCAGTGACACCCTGTATGTCTGGGAGGAAGAGGAAGTTGTGTGTGTGCAGACTGACGGGAGAGAAACTTGGAGGAACGCCAAAATAACAGTAGGAAATCAATTCAACTCTGACATAGATAGCAAAATAATAATAATTTTGCCATCAAAAGCCCGGTCTCTGTGTTTTTTTTTTTGTTTTGTTTTATTATAGGAAACAATGTTCAGATGTTAGAGTTGTCACTAAAGCAAACAAATAGCTTTAAAGTCACTGACTGTGTTTTTTTTAGAAAAAGGCTTTTTTCTCAGCTTTTTGCTCTGAAACTGAAGATTTGTGTAAAACCTGTTTTTTTTTTTTTTGATGAAAGTAGATGCTTAAATCTTTCAGAATATGGTGTCAGAGTTCATGCAGTCATAGCAGAAAATATTCTGTGGGTCTTTAAAATCAGTCAAAATGCTCAAAAACGGCTGGTACTGAGGGGGGTAGAAAATCTGAAAATGACTGGCACTGAATGAGTTAAGGCTGAAATGTGATTAAAATCTGTAGTGTTGCTTTTTTAAGGGCAGCTCTGAGTTGTTGAAAGTACTTTTTAAAGTAAATCACATTCAGGACACTGTCTCTTTAAGAATGACTCAGCAGCAGTTCTGCTACACAGAGAGTTAGAGAAGAAAACACATGCAGTGTTCTCTCAGTGCTTCAACACTCAGAACTGATGGAGTTTAACAGACAGACAGACAAACAGACAGACAGACAGACAGACATCTGCTAACGTGGAGGAAGCAGCACAGCTGACTGTACTTCTGCCATGTTTAAGCGCTTAATAATTCTTCGGTGTCTGTAATGCTGACATGCTGACGAGCAAATGGTTTGATTTGGCAGAAAAAAACACCTGCGAATGTTCTGTGTATGGACAACAGACATATGACGCAGACACGGCACCGCGTAGGTTAAAATGTGAACTACAGACGGTTCTACGATCTCCGTGACTTGGGAGATTGTCGTCATGTTTGAATCCTTAACGATTTAATATCGTCAGATCGCACACCCTTATACAAACTAACACTATAGCCAGTTACTGAAAAAAAGTAACTAGTTACCGTTACTAGTTACTTCATTCTCAAGTAACCTAGTTACTGTTTTGATTACTGACACCAAAAAGTAATGCGTTACTGGAAAAAGTAACTTTTGAGTTACTTATAATTAAAGAATGTATTATTTGTTTTGGATCATTTGTGTCCATACAGCTTCATATTAGTGCTGTAATAATATAATAATCCACTGTTGATCAACTGCTATAAAACAACCATGAATGATGTGCATATAAAGCACAAAACAGCTGCTCCAAAATTAAAACAGTATTTTTTCAGCCTTATCACAGTAATGTAAAGTAAGCTGTGCATATTCCAGGTGCACATTCTGCTGTTGAAAATGCTTATAAAAATAAATGTGGAAAAACTAATTCACAGCATTTTTCTAAGCTACACAATGCTAAACATATCAGGCTAATGAGCTGCTGTTAGCAGTGACTCAGCAGTAGCAACAGGCTGCATATGTACAACAACATACCGTGCAATAGTTTGGCTGACCTGTCCCTGGATAACAGTCACAGTCCGTTCAAATCCAGTCGCAGCGTTAGCTTAGCTTCACTGATGCATCTTTTGGAGACAAAAATAAGACGCGTATTTCCACTCTGAGAGGCTCGTCCTGCTCTCGCATTGACTCGCTATGATTGGCGCACGTGATGTAAACAGAAACACGCTGACAGTGCTTCTTCTTCTACTGTTTTACCGTGTTTGGCACGGCATCCCGCAAAAATATGTAGCGCCACTGTAAACAGGAAGTACACTGCAGCTAGCAAAGTAACGGACAAATGCACCGTATTGTGACAGTAACAGCGTTATTTCTTTAGAAATATATTGCGGTACAGTACTAGTTACTGTCAAAAGTGACATTGGGGCGGTAACGCGTTACAAGTAATGCGTTACGGCCCAACACTGACTATAACACACACACACAGCAATATAAACAGTGAACAAAATAGGGTCGTTACATACCCTCTCAGACGGCGTCTGTCCTCTCGAAACTTTCTTTCTGAAAGCATGTCAACGAGTCGGTGCATGTTGTGATGCGTGATGCCTGCCGTGGTTGGTTAGATTTAGGAAAAGGAGACATGGATTGATCTGGGATTGGTTATCTCGGTCAGTCAATCAGAGTTACTCGAGCTACGGCAAGCCGTGAGGACCAAAGTTCATTATCACGAAGAAAATAAATAGAATATTGAATGAGGAAATATAAGCGTGTGAAATGTTAAGTGTGGCATGTGGTGTGAGAATGGGTCAAATTACGTGACTGTCACGCTCAAAGGATGAGGCTTGGCAGCTCTTTGCTACATGTTTAGCATTGAGGTGCTAGCTGAGGCAAGAAGAGCTCCTCAATTTTTTTTCTTCATTCTCTATATTTATTATTATTATTATTATTATTATTATTATTATTATACTGTTGCTGTTTTTGCAAGACAAATTCTTTTTATTGTAAAAAACAACTCCACTTGGTAATACGTTTTCTGATTCTGAAGTTTACCAGTGCCAAAGTTTACAAAATGCAGATTATCAATGAATTTCAACCAACTTTCAGGTTAATTCTTAATTCTCCCTCATTGAGACACAAACTGTTGGAAACTCCACTTTCTCACATTGTCATTGCTTGAAATTATTAGTGAGCATTGTAATGCCTTGTTTCATATTTCCTATGAAGCCTCATTCTGTCTTTTATTTCTTCCTCAAAACATGAATTGAAAATGGTGAGTTTCAAAGCCCAAGTAAATTTTTGATCACGTTCCACAGTAGAAATAATGTTCCATTAGGAGGCAGATGATGCTATTGATGTTCCTGAAAAAGGAAAAAAAAACATCAAAGTGTGTCTGAGAACAGAGACAAATAAGATGCAGAAGCATTTACTCCACATCATTTCATGAAGCAAACATCATCCGTGCTCACGTTTCTCATCGATCCTGGTTCACAGCATGGGCTAATTACCCTGGCTAAACCTCACCATTGCCGGGGTGACACCGTCCATATTTCAGCGTGACATTAATGAATAAATGTGATGGAAGTTTGCATACAGTCTGCTGAGTTTCTTTGGCGTAAGTGCAGAGCAGAATAAGAAAGATTGGTACCAATCAGGCATCGTGTGAAGCTGCTTGGCCTCAACAATGAAGCTAATGACTCTTTAATGCTTTGCATGAGCTGGATCGTTTCATGTTGTTAATAGTGCAATACATTCATGTCTGCTTTTATTAACTAGCTCATCTTCACAATCAAAAAAGCCCTGAGATGAACTCATGTGGATAATAGATTAACATTACATTGTCCACTTATTGTTAAGGACTCTAACACTGTATCAAGCTACAAATAATAAATACCAACCATTGCATTCATATTAATAGGTAGGGAGGGGGTTAACCCTCTTCATCCCAATCAGAATGGGATCAATTCCGTTCCCATTATTGAAATCTCGATTTGATTACAAACCAATTTTAGACTATTAACGATTATCGATTCGATTTTTGATTATTTCTGATTATTGATGTTCCATTTTACATCAGTCACCTGCGCTGAGTGAGTTATTTCATGTCTCTCTTGAGTAACACACAACAGCACCTTCCCTATTGTAAAGTGTCCACATCAGGAAGACTCACCTGGCTTGTGTTACAATTTGGAACATTTAAATAATCAACATTTGGGAATGTCAGGCAGCTTTCATACTTTGAGGAGTTGTGTCCTAGTGGTTAAGGACACTGGGCTTGTAATCGGAGGGTTCAAGCCTCACCTGGGCCATCACTGTGGGATGTTGAGCAAGTCCCTTAACCCCGAGCTACTCCCCAGGCGCCGCAAAAATGGCTGCCCACTGCTCCTCAGGGATGGGTTAAATGCAGAGGACAAATTCCATGTATGTAATAACATTACGTGGCTAATTAAAGGCGAAAGCCCAGATTTAATCATTAATACTGGTTTAGTCGTGGACTAAGTCTGAATGAGTTTAGAATCAGTGTACCCTTCATTCTTTGGCTCTTTGTGTGTGTGTGTGTGTGTGCGTGCGTACATGTGTGTGTGGAGCAAATATCTCCCCGACGTGGTGCCTGTTCCACCTGAAATTTTGTCAACGGCTTCCAAATACCCCGAGTTTGTGCATCCGTTATTTTGGAGAAATTTGGTCATTTCAAAATGTTTATTTTATATTTATTTCACTTCTGGGCAGCACAGAAGTGAAACCTATTCAGCTTTTGACCTCAGTGTGTGAGGGGGCGCTAGCGCACCATCTGTTGAGAGACGACTTCCGGCATCCATCTTGATGGCGAAACAGATGAACTGTGATCAACTGCTACTCTGTCGGCATCCACGTTAATCAATCGGCAGGGAATGTTGTAAGTTTGTTATTGTCACTTTATATCTGTATATAATAACATATCATTCACTATTTTGTTAGTATTGTTTGTTAAACCACGTGTTTGTTGAAGATGAATCAGCTCCATGCAAGCAGCAATTGTGTGTCACAGTTTTCTAGAGTGGAAAAGTGGGACGTCCTATTCTGGTCAGTAAACATGCATGTTTATCCGTGAACACAGCATTATAAACACTCATAGGCTTTTACTGCGTAGCAGAGCATCACACGCAGGAGCAGTCAAGCCTTTTAAAGGGAGAAAATGCCCGCGAAGTCCGTTTAAACATGCACTTAGTTTTAATGTTAAGAAAGCTAAGCTAAAGTTTACCACATGCTGCTCGAGGTTATACACGTAGACGCTGCATTGACTGCTGCAGCCCAGAGAGAGATGATTGATGTGCTTACATATTATTTTTTATTATTGTATTATAGTTACTGAATTCTCATATTATTTCTATTATTATTTTATAATTGTACTACTACTGTATTATTGTTATTGCTATTTTTAATTAATATTTTATCTTATAGTTACTGGTACTATCATGTATTATTATTATTATTGCTATTACCTTATTTAATATTTATTATTGTTTTTATTATTGTATTATAGTTACTGAATTCTCATATTATTTTGTTGTTGCTATTATTATTTTATAATTGTACTACTACTGTATTATTGTTATTGCTATTCTTAATTAATATTTTATCTTATAGTTACTGGTACTATCATGTATTATTATTATTATTGCTATTACCTTATTTAATATTTATTATTGTTTTTATTATTGTATTATAGTTACTGGATTCTCATTATATTTTATTGCTATTATTATTATAACCATTACTGTTACTACTATTAATATTATATCTCTATCTACTACTTTATAATTTTTATTGGTATTGTTATATTATTATTATTTATTATTAATTTATCTTATAGTTACTGGATTCTCATATTATTATTATTAGTGTATAATTTTACTACCACGTTATTTAATGTTATTGTTAATGTTATATTATTTTTATTATAGTTATTGGTATTCTCATTGTATTACTAGCATTGTTATATTATCATCATATTTGATCTCATTGTATTATTAGTATTGCTATATTACCATATTACCTTATCATTATTTAATATAGTTTATTATTGTTTTTAATGTATTATTGTTACTAGATTCTTATTATATTACTTTGTTATTGATATTATTAGGTTCCGATGTCCCAGAATGGGACAGAGGAACCTATTGTTTTCGCTATTATATCGTTTTATTATTATTATACCCCGCCCGCCTTTGATCGCTAATTCGACCCCCTAAAAATGCCCGAAAACTCACCGAAATTTGCACGCACCTCAGGCCTGGCGAAAAATTTGATAATTAGGTGGCGTGAAAAAAAACGGACAGAAAACGCACGCGTAGCGTGCGTTTTCGCCGCCAAAAAAACGATGGAACCGCACGACCGCCAGGTTTGACCGATATGTACGAAAATCGCCACGTGTAGTCTCCGCCCCAGAATGAGCAAAAAGTTACATTGTGACCCCGCCCAAAACCAAACAGGAAGTCAGCCATCTTGGGTCAAAGGTCAAAAATGGCGTTTCGCCCTCGAAACGCATCTGCGCGAACTAGTCTGAGGGGATTCATCCGATTCGCTTAAAACTTGGCAACACCATATAGGACCCATTGAAGATGAAAAGTTATCAAAAGAATTTTCGTATCTGTCACGGTTTGGTCGTGGCGCCGCCACAAAAATGCAATGCTAATTTTCGTTAGCACGCAAAAAATTCCAAATCTCCATAACTCTGACACACAAACTTCAATCAGCTTCAAATTTCACACAAAGGACATGTGCCCAAGCTTGGTCATGACTGCTTTGAAACATTTCCCATCATGCCTTGTGTTTTCGACCTGTGTCATTTAAGGTCATGTACACGGTTAGCATCAACAGGACGCCGTTCTAGGAAAAAGCTTATAACTCTAGAATGCAATGTTCAAACTGCTTCATTTTTGATACACACGATCACTGTCCAGAGCTAAACAAGAAACGATAACCAATTTACCCACAATGCCTTGCGTTCTCAGAGGGCGCCGCTTCTGTGGTCGTCCAACACGAGCAGCTGTAGCGGACAGACGATATGTCGTGTTGACTTCAAAACACTGTACGATGAACCTACACAGAGGGGAGCAAATTCCTATTGAAGAAACAACAGACTGTGGTCAGTAGGAGGGGCTTATAATGACACACGAAAATCCCTCGCCATAACAACGCCATATATACGAAAACGCTTATAACTCTAGAGTGCAAAGTTCAAACTGCTTCATATTTGATACATACGATCACTGTCTAGAGCTAAACAACAAACGATAACCAATTTACCCACAATGCCTTGCGTTCTCAGAGGGCGCCGCTTCTGTGGTCGTCCAACACGAGCAGCTGTAGCGGACAGACGATATGTCGTGTTGACTTCAAAACACTGTAGGATGAATCTTATTAGATGGAAGCACATTGCTATGGAAAATAAACCAGGTTGTGAAAAGTGGGAGGGGCCTATCATGACACAGGAGAATCCTTCGCCATCAGCACGCTGTAATAGGAAAAAGCTTATAACTCTAGAATGCAAAGTTCAAACTGCTTCATATTTGATAAACACTATCACTGTTCAGAGCTAAACAACAAAAGATAACCAATTTACCCACAATGCCTTGCGTTCTCAGAGGGCGCCGCTTCTGTGGTCGTCCAACACGAGCAGCTGTAGCGGACAGACGATATGTCGTGTTGACTTCAAAACACTGTACGATGAACCTACACAAAGGGGAGCAAATTCCTATTGAAGAAACAACAGACTGTGGTCAGTGGGAGGGGCCTAAAATATCACTGGAAAATTCTTCGCCATCTGTGGTCGTCCAACACGAGCAGCTGTAGCGGACAAACGATATGTCTTGTTGACTTCAAAACACTGTAGGATGAACCTACACAGAGGGGAGCAAATTCCTATTGAAGAAACAACAGACTGTGGTCAGTGGGAGGGGCTTATAATGACACACGAAAATCCCTCGCCATAAGTACGCCGTTATACGAAAACGCTTACAACTCCAGAATGCAAAGTTCAAAGTGCTTCATATTTGATAGACATGATGACCGTACAGCCCCAAACAACAAACGATAACCAATTTACCCACAATGCCTTGCGTTCTCAGAGGGCGCCGCTTCTGTGGTCATCCAACACGAGCAGCTGTAGCGGACAGACGACATGTCGTGTTGACTTCAAAACACTGTAGGATGAACCTACACAGAGGGGAGCAAATTCCTATTGAAGAAACAACAGACTGTGGTCAGTGGGAGGGGCTTATAATGACACACGAAAATCCCTCGCCATAACAACGCCATATATACGAAAACGCTTATAACTCTAGAGTGCAAAGTTCAAACTGCTTCATATTTGATACATACGATCACTGTCCAGAGCTAAACAACAAACGATAACCAAAAACACCCACAATGCCTTGCGCTCTCAGAGGGCGCCGCTTCTGTGGTCGTCCAACACGAGCAGCTGTAGCAGACAGACGATATATCGTGTTGACTTCAAAACACTGTAGGATGAATCTTATTAGATGGAAGCACATTGCTATGGCAAATAGAGCAGGCTGTGAAAAGTGGGAGGGGCCTATCATGACAGGAAAAGCCTTCGCCATCAGCACGCTGTAATAGGAAAAAGCTTATAACTCTAGAATGCAAAGTTCAAACTGCTTCATTTTTGATACACACGATCACTGTCCAGAGCTAAACAACAAACGATAACCAATTTACCCACAATGCCTTGCGTTCTCAGAGGGTGCCGCTGCTGTGGTCGTCCAACACGAGCAGCTGTAGCGGACAGACGATATGTCGTGTTGACTTCAAAACATTGTAGGATGAACCTACACAGAGGGGAGCAAATTCCTATTGAAGAAACAACAGACTGTGGTCAGTGGGAGGGGCTTATAATGACACACGAAAATCCCTCGCCATAACAACGCCATATATACGAAAACGCTTATAACTCTAGAGTGCAAAGTTCAAACTGCTTCATATTTGATACATACGATCACTGTCCAGAGCTAAACAACAAACGATAACCAATTTACCCACAATGCCTTGCGTTCTCAGAGGGCGCCGCTTCTGTGGTCGTCCAACACGAGCAGCTGTAGCGGACAGACGATATATCGTGTTGACTTCAAAACACTGTAGGATGAATCTTATTAGATGGAAGCACATTGCTATGGCAAATAGAGCAGGCTGTGAAAAGTGGGAGGGGCCTATCATGACACAGGAAAATCCTTTGCCATAACTACGCCGTTATACGAAAACGCTTACAACTCCAGGCCAATTCCCAAATCCCCAACAGTGGTATACGTGACCGTGGGTTACCGCCCCCGGCCACTTCATCGGAACCTATGACGCCGCTCGCGGCTTTAATTACTATTATTATTATTATAACCATTATGATTATTACTATTACTGCTTTCACTATTAATATTATATCCGTATCAGGGATCTACACACACACTTTTCCAGTGGTGGCACTGGTGTGACCAACTTTCTCTGTTGGTCGAGGGTTTGTACAGTATAGACATACATGCTGATGAATAGTTGACTTAACTGGCGTACTGTAGTTTTATATGAAGTAAAGATTTACAGTGACTTGAGATATATTTGCAAAATGTTTTAGTGTCAATATTAACCTATTATTACTATTATTATTATAACCAATACTATTATTACTATTACTACTTTCACTATGAATATCATATCCCTATCTAATTGTACTACTACTGTATTATTGTTTTTGCTATTCTGATATTATTATTTTTTTATTTTATAGTTGCTCGATTCTCATATTATTTTAACTCTACTTAAGCTCCTCCCACTATATGAATACATACTTCCGACGAGCACCTTACTCGTGTGATTAAATGAACCAAAGGTGGTGTAATGAATCAACTCGTGCACCTTGTTTCTTGTGATCAACTTCTGTGTGTGTTGACGGCTGCCGTTAGTGGCTAGTGGCAAAATAAATATTTGTATTGCCCTGAAAAAAGATGTAATTGTTTTTGCAAAAGTATCAAATGGTGGAAGTTCTAACATCTATTGTTCATCACACCAGCCTCACAGTTAATAGTCACCAGTTTATCTGGATACTATTTGGACCATAACACCACAAAACAAAACAAAAATGTGAGCAGATTTTTACGAGCTAAAACATCTACATCCACATGAAAACTGCTGAAATACACCCTAAACAGTCCTATTACTGTATGTGCAGAGACCTAGTCCAGGACCTGCGGAGGGAAACCAGGTACAGCAGATTTCAGCTCTCACACTATTTTCCCTGTAAATACAAAATAAATGAAAAAAAAAAAAAAAATGAAAAAAAAAATAAAAACAGCTGCATATCTGGTTTTTGATTTTTCTGTATTTTTGTTTAGTCAGTAAAACAAAATAACCACAATCTTTGTTATTTTGATTTGGTTTTAAAACAGAATAACCAAAGAATGAAAGGTACACAGAGAACTGATCATTTTATTACCTTGGTTCCATGGACTAAATAGTTACTGTAACTAGTTACTCCCACACTTTCTGTTTATGGTCCACCCCAGGGCCGGTTGTAGGCAGGCATATATGAGGGGGCAGTCAGAAATGTGAAGGGGGCATCATATGTACACATCATGCTGCAGCACTTTGTTTCCCCTGTGCTTATAGTAACAGTGTTTTCTTCATTTATTTGGGTTGTCCTACCTTAAGACTGAGCTCATGCTGGTATGACTCTTAAGGTCACTGAAGCATGCAAACCCCCGACCACAAAAAAGTGTCAGTCCCTCAAGGGGGGAAACTGAAAATAAAAAATAAAATAAAATATCCTTCAGTCAGATTTTATCAACCAACAACATAACAAATCTTAACTGGATGATTTTGATTTTGATTCTGTGTTGATGAGGGAGGGGCTGTGGGGTCCTCTGGGGTTTTGGTGAAAGTGTTTGGGTGGGATGGGAGTAAATTTCAACAGTAGTGGCTGTTTCAGTCTCCCTAAATGTTGACCAATCCCCTGTTGGCTCTGTCATGGTCGCCTTGGCCATTGAGTATGGTCTGGTGATAACAATGGTTTCAACAGGGGTGAAATGGGGGAAGGGAGATGGGGGAAGTTGGTGATGAGACCCTGTCTACCCCTCTCTCAGCTCCTCCCCCTACTCATTCACATCTTCTAAATAAGATATGATGAGAGCTTTTACCTGCTCCAGTCTCATCTTGTATACGCATCCCCAGGTTGCATCTAGCCCAGGATGAGGCTGCCTGGAAGGGGTCTCGCCAGTCTGCTGTGGGCATGCCCAGGAGGGCAACAGTATCGGGTGACACCGCTCATGGAAACACGCTATATGTATAGCTACATTTATGAAACAGTGCCATGTGCAAATGTGCAAGAACATAATATGTAGAAACCACAACTGAACGATAGAGTGGCTGGGTGCTGATCAGAAATGGAATGACTAAGAACATATGGATTATGTTTAATGTGCCTTCATAAACTGAAGAGACCATGAAATGGAACTAAAAAAAAAATCACAAAAAATGATACTTTACTTCTATTTAAACATACTTCAGTATAAGTATTTTTATTATTTAGAAGCCAATTAGTGGAAAACATCTTGTATCACTGGTTCATTTGTTATAAAATACTATTTTATTAGGTAACATGTCACTGGTTCACTAGTTAATTGATTTTGTGCCAACAGCTCACTAGTGAGTCCATATGTTTTGGATGCATATTTGTTTGAATGGAAAGTTAATGAGTGTTAAATTCTAGATTGGAATTCATTTCAAAGATTGTTTTGTCTCATAAAACGGTGAGTTTGGTGAAAACCAACTTTTCCATTGATTTTTCCAGAGATGAGAGCTGTAATACAGGCCTGTAGTTTTATTTTTTTATTTTTTTTACTTATTTTTTTTATTACATTGGCATCCAAGTTGGATTTGGTCAGAAGTGGTTTGATGGAGAAAAGCCTAAGGAAACTGTTAAAAATACTTTAAAAAAATCTTGTTGCAGGAAGTCAAGGCAACAAGCTGTGGATTTTCTACCTAAAACTGTTTTAGAGTCTAACAGATTATCACTGGAGGACAAGAAGGGCAAATGGACATTAAGTCTGAACTACCTGATGTTGGTCTGATCTTCAGTATTTTATCTCTAAAGAAAGCTGTTTTTCCATCTCCGTTCTTGCTGAACTCATAGTGAAACTAACTGGTGCTTGAATGAGTCGTTTTTATGTGGAAATAAACATTCTCACCTTTAGAAACACATTTGGCTCTGTGATGCACTGGTATTCCATGATGTCAGGAGAAGTGAGGTTTGATCATGAACATCTACTTTAGATTCATCACACTATGGCAAGGACGATGTTGAGATTTCACTCAGGAGAGAGACAACCTGAGAGGCAGAGGTGAGACAAAGAACACACAAGATTCAGTAGGAGACTAATACCTTCACAATATGAAACGTCATACCTCAGCAGTCCAGGTTTTCACATGTTCATTATTTAATAATACGTATAACTGAGAGAGACAAAGGCTGTGTTTAAATGTCTCTCTAACGTACTACACACTATAAACTCATTGGATATATACTGTCTATTATATACTACATACCATAAGTGTGATTGGGATGATGAGCGTTCATTTCAAACCTACAACGACTAAAACCTGAATCACACTGAGGTTAAATATCTCTGTTGATTCTCCACCTTTGGAAGTTCTGAAAACATTTTAGGTGCAAAAGTGACCAAGTAGAATATCAACACATGCTCATTTGATCCAAAAAACTCACGTAGACACCTTCACTATGTAGCACCGTCTACGTAACATGTAAAGACTTAGATCTGACACTACAGTCACTACCACCCTATGGTCATGGCACAGACTGTAACTGGACTAAATGGTGGTCTGTTATACACTCAACACTCACATACCTGCACACATGTCACGTAGAAGGTGATTGATTGTGAATCGCACCTGATCAATGTTTGTGAGACTTTCTACCTGAGACTCTAACCTCCTCTGTTGGTTCTCTCTCTCACACACAAATTTAAACAAAAGCTGAAAATGAACAGACAGACAAACATTTTCAGCCATGCTTTGGAGGAAAGTGCTCCTCCAATTTGATCAATGAAGGAAACACAGGTGGATGTTTTTTAAGTTCCACTTTGGGGAATTGCTGTTGCCCCTTCAGGCTTGGAGTGCACGCTACGCTTTAAAATGATTTGTGTCATGTTTGTGCTCCAACTCAACACATACTATCTAATGTGAACACATACTCGTTTAGACATCACACTTAGTATGAGTACTATGTTAGTATGACATTTACAGCACAGCCCATGTGTAGGGTTCATAGAATAAGTCCAAGATAATTTGGCATTGTTTGTTGATAATGTCAAAAAACTACCACACATTGCATTGTGGGATTTGAAGTCCTGTTTACGAATGCATAAAAGTGTTTTTACTTTATTCAGAAAAACATTTAAAAAAAAATTAAAACGGTTATGACTAGGGTTGGGTATCGGTTGGGTTTTATCCGCTACCGGTGCCTACTCTGTGTTTTTTAAACAGTTCCGGTGCTTAAACCGGTACTTTAAAAAAAATTAAACCCCACACACTTTGTCAAAATACCCTTTCATTGAAAAATTGAACACAATATTACCTTAAATAATATATATATACAAGAAACATATGAAAATAATAAATAAACAAAAACATTTAAATAATATCCAATAAAACATTATTATATTAAACTATGCAATACTGGAGATGAATATTGATGTCATGATTTTATTTTTCAATAATCATTAATAGCCTTTGTAAAAAAAATAAAATAAAAAAAGTAACTCTTTATTTCAGTATTTTTTTGTTAAAGCTATAGGGAGCCATTGCAAAAGAGTCAAAGTGCCACATGTGGCTCCTGAGCTGCTGCTGTTGTTGAGTAAACTCCATGTGGTCTTTTATTCTCTCGCTATTAGTTATTAGTAGAACAGTTCTGAACCTGATGACGTCACGATCAGCAACAGGGGTGGCAGGGCACCGAAATCGGTCGGGTTACTACCGTTTACGTCAGAACCAGTGCCATATTGGTACCGCGTTTCGGTACCCAACGCTAGTTTTGACCGCAGCATCCAAAATTGTTTGGATATTCCTCAACCAAGTGTCGTGTTAGGAAACCCTTCTTATCATCACTACAAGTAATTTGGAGAAATTGTGTTCCAATTAATATTACAAGGCTCCACTAACTTTCCCACTGTTAGCACCAGCACATGTACTGGCCACACCTATTCTTTTCCTGTTTTCCCCCTTAAGCTGAGAGATTTTCACTCCTTTTCAACCTATTTAGAGGGATATTATCTGATATTATCACAAGCACTGTCAGGGTTCTCGCCAGCGCTGTTGAGCATAGGGGGCCCCTACGGAACGATGGCGCCCCCTACACTATTAGGGCCTTGTAAAGGCTATTTTAAGGTTCTGCATAAAATCCCCCGTCGTAGACGCACGTAGGCAATCTTTACAACGCTGCCCCACTCCAACTCGCTTCCCGTTGCCATGGACCCTGTTACCTTGCTGCTCTCTCTCCACTCTACAGCGGGGTCTGGGTCTCCTCACCCCCGGTGTGACTGTTGATCGGAGCAGTCGACAGTCCGCTTGATACACTTTTATACTTTGTTAATGAGTTACCTATGTTTATATTGAAAAGTGCATGTTTTGAAACCGTTGTTTTCATGTTTGTGTCCAACAAAACACACATGGTTTGTTACAGTTAGTAAGTAATAATCCAGAAATAAATTATATTTTAAGATGCTTAAAAAACATAAAACATATTTTTCTGTGACTGGAAGATAAACAAGGGCTTTTTAATGCTCATTTATAACAACAACACACCCCCTAGCGGCAGGACGGCCAATCGCATAGCGAGGCGTTCCCTCCACGCAGAAGTTGACGGCATGCCCCCGGCAGAGGTCCTGATGTTCAACCTTAAACCAGGCTTAAAGAGCAGGGTTTTTTTTTTAATCATGGATTGGCTTTTAGGAGCTAGGTTATGAAGATAATTTTACCATTTAAAAAAATATTATAAATCAAGGGGTATGGCCTTAATTTAAGCCTAGCAAAGAAACCAAGAGATGAGAAACAAATTAGATGACAGATTATTGTTTTAGTGTATCTTATAGCTGATTTAAGACATGGTTAAGACATTTAGTAATTGAGAGCATAATTGCAATTGAGTTTGAAGTGGAAAAAAAATAATTGTAATTTAATTATAATTTAAAAATGCTTGTCTACATTAGTAATTGAATTGTAATTGAACATGGATAATTGAAGACGTAATTGTAACTGAAAAATCGAATTGACCCCAACCCTGGTGTGGGTAGTGGGTACCCCTGATCTAATGTAATGTCTAATACACTGTAAAACGGAGCATTAAAACATTATAATGTCACACATGAAATTCTTACTCACACAGTTTCAGTCTTAGTTTGTGTCCTTCCTTCCTCAGCAGAGGTGTTGGACGTGTTCTTCTCTTTGTTGGAGCATCACAAAGAAACAGTGTCATCTTTGACAGCAGTCTGTGGGACACAGCTTCCATTTCTGATCATTACAACTTTTG
Source organism: Gouania willdenowi (assembly GCF_900634775.1). Taxonomy (NCBI): domain Eukaryota; kingdom Metazoa; phylum Chordata; class Actinopteri; order Blenniiformes; family Gobiesocidae; genus Gouania; species Gouania willdenowi. The sequence goes on along the minus strand of NC_041054.1, from coordinate 29,107,443 downwards.
ACTTTTGGAGAAACTGTGCCATTAAAATAGAGTGTTGGCCCAGTGTGTCGTGCTGTTTGCATCTGTGTGTGTCTCAGATCACAAAGAGTGATGTGAATGATTTGGTCTGTGTGTAGAAGAAGAAATAATCTGATATCACTGCTGTTGTAAGCAAAATCCATCAACATGAATATAAAGACACCTAAGTGTGAGGCATTTTATTTTGCTAAAGGTTATCTTTGTCTTACAGTTAACAAGACCATTGGAGCACTATATCAACTATGTTCTAACATTATTAGCATGTTAATTTAAAAGTACCCTCAAATGCATTGGAGGTTCCATTGTTTATTTTCTCTCTAATTTATTTCACATTGTTTTACTTTTTTGTATTTCATGATGTTAATCTATCTATAAAATCAAAAAAGATGTGTGTGTGTGTGTGTGTGTGTGTGTGTGTGTGTGTGTGTGTGTGTGTGTGTGTGTGTGTGTGTGTGTGTGTGTGTGTGTGGAGTGAATAAGTCCCCAATGCGGCACGAGTTCGACCTGAAACTTGGTCAACGGGTTCCAAATACCCCAAGTGTGTGCATCCGTTATTTTGGAATAATTTGGTGTAGCAAAACGTTCAAAATTTTAAGAATACCGCCCTCTCAATAATGAGCGCGGTATTGAGCGCGCTACTTCCTGTTCCGGGCTTATGACCTCACTGTGTCGCAGTTTTTTTAGTGTTCAAAAAAAAAAAAAAGTCCATATTAAAAACATTTTTGTACTGATAAAAGTTATTTAATTTAAGATTTCGTGGTTATTTAAAATGATCCCCGTGATCCCAACTTCCTTTAGGTCGCGGGTCACAGAGTCCACTTCCTCTAAAAAAATAAATAAATCAATAAATAAAAGTACACTTCCTTTTCAGTCTCCATCTCTGTGCCTGCCATAATGTCGTTGCGTCTCAAACGGGAGCTGTTTGAATTGATCATTTGAAACTGTCAGACACTGGTGAGTATTTTACCGACAAGTTTCCCATTGCTTAAACCATATAACTGTCCGTGTAATTGCTCACTAACGCACTGTTTCACTATAGTTGGTATTGAACTCAACCCGTTCAATACTCCATCTGGAAAAATGCAGATTCTCGGTGGTACCGCTCATTGAAGCTAAGCTCTGACCACTTGGTTGGAAGGTAAACAACGATTTTTGTTTTTTAAAAAAAGACAGCCGAATTGTAGATAATACTTTAATTTACTTACCCACTCATGTAGTTTGGAGCTTTAGATTTTGTTTTGTGCAGTTTTGTTACTTTTCTGATTTGGCGCTACAATGGCTATGGAGTTTGGTTATCAGCGTCTCAAACATTTCAAGGGAACACACACACACGGTATTTATTCATTTATAATAAAAATATACTAAATGAGTAAAATAAAACAAAAAACTAAACAATGTTTATACAAAAAGTACATAAAATGACTCCAGAATCACTCTGCAATATCAACCAAAAACAATTATACAAAAAATCACACAAAAAGACAACTGTAAGATAAAAAGTACACATAATGACTCCAAAAAACATACATTACAGAAAAATACAACAAAATTATGAAAATGTCTCAAAATACACAAAATATTTACACAAATAAATACTCAAAATGACTCCAAAATCACACTACAATGGCAACAACAAAAAAGTAATTGTACAAAAAATGCACAAAAACACAACAGAAAAAACAAAAATACACATGACTCCAAAAAACAAAAAAAATATATAAAATTAAATAAACACACATTTATTAAAAAAAGCACAAAAACACAACAGAAAGATACACAAATACACATAATGACTCAAAAAAACATGCATTACAGAAAAATTCACCAAACAAGAAAAATTCAAGTGAGTGAAAAAAACCAACAAACTCATTTATCATGCACATGTCCCATAGAATTAAACCAGGAAAATTGCACCCACATTTTACACCCGCAATTATACCCCTTTATAACATGACAGAGTACAGAGTATGTACACCTCTTTTACATTCAACCTTCAAACACATACTCATTTGGCGATAATTGACAACTCTACTTCCAACGGGCACTGTGCTAGTTGTTATAATGTGAATGCTGTAAAGTGGTGGATCTTGCATTCTTCAATAAAATAAATATCAATCAAAAAGTAGTGCTGTCAAGAGACTAAAAAAATTGTGCGATTAATGAATTATGCTCTGTAATTAATTCATTTCTTGTAATCGTGCCTAAAAAATGCTGACAAATGCCCTCAACTTGAGGTATTTTCATTTAAATTACATTATTGTGGCAGATCAAAAGATTGATGTATGACAGTGTCTTTATAAAGTCATTTATTGTTTGTTTTTAACAGATTTGAACAGATGCAGGCGTAGCCATTTACATTCTACTATATTTGAGATTAGTCCCAAGAGCTACCTGTCATATTGATGTGTACTTCTGTCAATCTCCAAATAATAGAAAATACAAATGAAATAAAACATCATGTAATGCTATAAGTAAGCACATCATAAACAGTAAGAACACTTTTGACACCTTGTTGCTTTTTCTGTCCTTCAGAGAATAATATTTATTCAGTGAGTTTGTTCATTTGTCAGTCACGGTGTGCATGTTGCAGTTAGCACTGTCCGAGTATCCGCGTTAGCCGCTACATGTTTAGCATTATGGTGGTAGCGTGGGGCTAGATTTTTTACGGTTTCCAAAAAGGATGTGTTTCGCCTCCAGCGGCTCAATTCTGACACTACCACCACAAGAGTTAAATTTTTAGACCCAGGAGGACCAGATCTATCCACTGATACCAGGTACGACTGAATCCCTGCTCTGAATGTGAAGTCATCACATGTCAGAAACAGGAAGTAGAAGTAGAGTCAACCTATGACCTCACAATACGGAAAAAGTATAAGCTCACTAGCAGTGCTACAGCAGGTCAGGCTAGCTACAATAGCCAAGTCAAAAGCTAATTAGTTAAAGCCAGAGTTTTATTTTCATTCATTTAAGCTCCAGGTGTCCACACTGAAGGCCTGACGACAGATTTTAGACCCTGGCAACCAGGGTTGGGGTCAATTATAATTGTAATCACGTAATTGATAATTAATTACATTTATTATGTAATTATAATTGTAATTGTAATTTAAAGAATCGGTTGCTGTCGTAATCAAAATTAAATTGTAATTGAGTTGAGATAATTGACTTTAGGACAAATTTTACAGAACTGTAAGGTTGATTATCAGAGCTATGCAGATGACACGCAACTATATCTATCACTGAACCCAGATGACTATGGTCCCATTGAGGTGTTGTGTGACTGTTTAGAAAAAGTTAACTGCTGGATGAGTGAAAACTTTCTTAAACTAAATTATGACAAGATGGAGGTGATTGTCTTTGGTAACAAGGAAAAGAGGACTGCTGTCAGCAAGTATCTTCAGTCTCAATCTTTAAAAGCTAAAGACCAAGTCAAAAACCTTGGTGTTCTGATTGACTCAGATCTGACATTCAGCATCAGATCAAATCTATCACAAAAACATCTTCTACCACCTAAAGAACATCTCCAGAGTGAAAGGTTTAATGGCTCAGAAAGATCAGGAGAAACTGGTCCATGCTTTTATCTCCAGCAGACTGGACTATTGTAATGGTCTTCTGACAGGAATCCCCCAAAAGAGCATCAAACATCTACAGCTGGTTCAGAACGCTGCAGCTCAGGTCTTAACCAGAACAAAGAGGTCAGAGCACATTACTCCAGTTTTAAAGTCTTTACACTGGCTCCCAGTCAGCCTCAGAATAGACTTTAAAGTTCTGCTGCTGGTGTATAAATGTGTGAATGGGTTTGGTCCAGAATACATCAGTGACATGATAGTCAGGTATGAACCCAGCAGGTCTCTCAGATCTATGGACACAGGTCAGATAGTGGAGCCCAGAGCTCAAAGTAACCATGGTGATGCTGTGTTTAGTTGTTATGCTGCAAAGAAGTGGAACAAACTGCAGCAGATCTGAAGTCAGCATCACATGTGAACATTTTTAAATCAAAGTTAAAGGCACTTTTTTTCTCTACTGCATATGATTGAAAGAGAGATTTTTGGTCATGTTGTTGATGTAATGTGTTTGTTGATGATTTTAAATGATTTTACTGATGATTTTAAATGATTTTGCCGACTTTAATGTTCTTATTGATTTTAAGCTGTTGAATGTTTTCTGTTGCACTTTTGATCATGTAAAGCACATTGAGTTGCCTTGTATATGAAATGCGCTATAGAAATACATTTGCCTTGCCTTTGTAATTGTAACTGCCATGAAAATTGGAGAAAAATTATCAATTATAATTTAACGCAAAACTGGGGAACCATATTACGTTCTATGTACAGTTATAGATATATCTATCCATAAAAGCAAGGAATCTCTGTCTGTCTGTGTGTATGTCTGTGTCTCAAAAATCTCTGGTGTTCAGGGACAGACAGAGCTCATACTTGCTACATAGCTGCCGCTTGGTTCAAAGCTGTGCGACGTCACATTTGTTTGTACTTTAATGCTACAGTTATTGAATAATTTCATAAAACTGTCTACCGCGAGCGAAGCAGAGCCACTAGATTCACATGTGCGCCCAGAGCCAATCACTGCACAGCTCTGCTCCGGTGTGTGCCAAAGCTAATCACAGTGGCGAGCAAGAGTCATGCCAGAGCCAATCACTGAAGAGCTTGAGTAGCTATGTGAGCATGTACCAGACGTGCACGCTCACAGCCAAGCAGACACGGACCACTGATATACTGTAGATCATACGCGGAGTTTGCAGGGAGCATTTCTCCCCCAGTGATCAAAAGTTTTCATTTAAGCTTTCCCAAATTCATTAAAAAAAAGAACATTCCTAATATAATGTACATAATATAAAAACATTTTAAGTGCCAAAAAACACAGTGACTAGGAAATGATAAAAACGGTGATATAAAATTAAAAGGTTCACAAAATAAAATCAAGTATAAATGTTTTAAAGGACCATCAGCCAATGACATTTGACCCTCCTGCTTCCCATAGCAGCTCAGAGCTTTGTTTACAACATGGGGGACACTGTCAGTGCCTGATTGTTCCAGATCCTTTCAAACGCATGCATTAGTCTGTTGTTTGTAGCAATGCACCAAGGAAACCAGCAGGCTGGAAAAGCAAACAAGCAAACTCAGTGTGCGCTTGTCTGGATATAAAGCGGTGGATTAAGAGGTGTTGTGCCAATCTACTCACCCCCCACACCCAAAACCAGGAGCACGTAGACATTCAGCGAAGGCAAAGTTACATTGTTAGAGACTTTTAATGCCATGATCTACGTTGTTGGACTTTTAAGGGTAGGGTAGGCGATTGCCTTTTTACGTAAATGGTTTTCATTTTGGGGAACTGACTGCACACGCGTAAGGACATAAAAACACGCTATGGGGCCAGAGGCAGAGCAGGTGTGGCCTCCTCCTGCTTTACAGCGGAGTGAGATTGTGCGTACCAGGAAATAGCAATGTTTAGGCTATGAAAAGCACAAAATGTGGACACTTTCAAACTTATAGGTACTGTAGGCTATTGGGAATTGAAAAATAAATAATTTATGATTATGTTATAATTAAAACAAATAATCAAAATATTAATTCACCCTTGTGTAGGCACTGCCTCGCTTGCCTAGCCTGACTGCACTTCACTGGTTAAATCGCTTTTTTCCATTGGTCGAAGTTATTACAGATTTACAGCTGCTACAGATGACGGATTTTCTTTGTTCTTTTTTCAGAGCACATAAGATCTTAATTTTTGTCAGAACATAAAGATAATTTCAACCAAAAACTTAAAAAGTGTATCTGGAAAAAGTACCCCCTTTGTCCAGAAATAACATTTTGCTGCAAAATACTATAAAAAACAACATCTTTTCAAAATAAAATATTAAACTCAGTCCTCTCAGTAGAGCTCATTCTTTGTTATACTCAAAGTATAACTGTCTAGAGTTCCACCAATAGGGGGCAGGAACCTGAGATAGAAGGGATAACTTCCAGACAGTGAAGAACAGACCAACAGGAAAAACAAGACAATATGATGACAGACAATAGAAGATATGATGTATTATATCCACACAAACAGTTATATTACCTTGTAATTGTGGATAGTGTTTTTGGTTTTGTATATAACAAATCGCTTACAGTCATATTTGTAGTTGTTGTACTTTTTCCTTGTTGTTCTTGTTGATGCTGAATGAAATTCAAGAATTTCATGCTGTTGTAATATACTCAGATTAATGTGGTGTAGAGCATAGAGGAGTGACACTGTTATTAAATAAGTGCAGCTCATCTAGGTTTTATGGGTTATTTAAATGGTACTCTAATGCACATGAGTTAAACTCAAGGCCCAGGGGCTAAATCAGGCCCTTAAGAGCATCTGAATCTTAAGTCTATTCAACTTACACATACTCAAACTCTAAAGTATTTGCAGTACTTGCTAATTAAAAGACTCTCAAAGTGTTCTAATAATAGTCATATCATAGACACAAAGCACTTTACAGAATTAAGGCATTGTTCTTCTCACTCCACACTTGGTGGTGGTAAGCTACTATTGTAGCCACAGCTGCCATGGGGCAGACTGACGGAAGCGAGTCTGCCATAGTGCGCCATCGGCCCCACCGATCATCACCAACACTCACTCTCACACTAAATTCATACTAGGCAATGTGGGTGAAGTGCCTTGCCCAAGGACACAATGACAGACACCACTGGGGTGACTGTTCCTCACTGTGGCACCTGGAATTCTCAGTGGTCTCCATCCAACTACTAACCAGGCCCAGACCTGCTTAGGGCCTCATTTTCCCGCTCAGCCGTCGGGCCAGGCTGGGCTCGGGATTCATTTTTAACTTTTTTATTTATTTTTTAATCTCTATGTCATAAATATAATTTTTTTAATAAATACAAAGACACTTCTATATTGTTGTGGTATCATTTCTAAAGTGATTGATGCTAGTAGTGGGACGGGATATTGACGGTGTTGTGTTGTGTTTAGTTGTTCAGCGTTCACATTCACTGAATATTATTTGCTGATTTTGCTCATTCATCACTTCCTGCTGGAGCACAGGGAACAAATATGATTCTTCAGTCAGGTCTGTGCTTGCCCGGTCTGGTCTACCATGTTGTAACAGACTGGGTTCTATGTTCTGGTTATGTTCCACTTGTGTGTATTCAGTGGTTAACTGATGCTGAGATTTCCCATGGCCATGAAGGCATCATGGTTACGAGCAGCTTTCTCTGCCAATGTGTGTCTTTGTTTACATGTGTTCTGAATGTTGATTGGCTGGGAGGCTGGGGAAAGGGCGGGCGTGAGCGGGAAAAGAGGGAACAATTTTGTTCCCACGGTAGTGAGTGTATGACGGTGTAAGACGGTTCTTTGTGTGTTTTTTGGCGTGGTACTACAACCTCCATTAAAGCCTGTAAAACTGTGATAACGGCTCGAGTCACATCATTAAAATACCTTTTGGGTTGCGGTGAGTGTGTGTTTGTTTAACTTCTTGATGCTCAGATGACTGAGAGAAACAACTGAACCACTAGCGATGAGATAAGCTACTGGAGTTGGTTCTGGTGTAGATTCTTTCATCTTGGAGCCACGACAACCACACTTGATCACATCAAACTGCATTGTACATGCATACATTCAGTGTGGACAAATTAAGTAAATATACTTAAATACTGTTTTTAAATAGTATTATTGGGGGTCTGTACTTTATTTGAGTTTTTAAATAAGAATTAATCCAAATGGCTGATATTTTATACCATGAAATTTGTATATGACACTATTTTCCAAACTTTATTGCTCCACATGTACCCCTCAGCCTTTATTTCCCTTTACAAGTACCCCTTAGTTCATGTTACACATTATTTATTTGTCTAAACTCTTTCTTATGTCTTGTCCAACATTAACCTTGAATTTAGGCCTTTTTATTCATTTATTTCTGATATTTTGTTTGTTTTAGAATTTGAACTTCACCTTTTTTTAAAGAGTTGTGCCACAAATTATTATTGATGGATGAGGAAAAAAGTAAGAGTGCCTGTAAAAAAAAAATCTATAATGATTAAAAAAAATAACTGACAAATGTTCATCCTGTACATCCTGCGAGTTGTTCAAGTACTCCTAGAAGTACACGTACCCCAGTTTGACAACCACTCAATCACAGCACGGCCAACATTTTTGTTTCTGTCATATTGATTTATTCATAGTTTAAGTAATGAAATATGTAGGTACATTTTTTAAGTAAAAATCTTTCATGACATTATGTTAACACTGTGTTTCACATAAAGCTGGTTGTATGAGAAACTGGGTACTATTATAAAAGTGAAAGATCTGAAATATAGAGCGCTGACTTGGGTTCTTTTCCAGAAATGTTGATTCACCAGAAAGTATCTGTTCTCGTCATCTTTTACTCTACATGCGTCTCCTCAACAATACCTGGAGCCTGTCCCTGAACAGACCTCTGTATGAACATTTTGAGCAATGTTTGCTTATTTTACCCTTTTTCTGTAACTACTCCAAACTTACCTTATTTTAAAGTTTTCATTTAAGTTTTCCCAAATTCATTAAAAAATAATGTACATGATATACAAACATTTTAAAGGTATTGTGGACGATGTTTAAAAAAGAAACGCCCTCTCCACATTTTGAAAAAAAAACGCGCATGCGCAACACGCCTACGTGTGCGGGAGAGCGTGCACGAGCCCCGTTTTCCTCGTGCACAGCTCTGTTTACAAGTTGGTGTGGACATCGGTCATACAACAAGCTTACCTTACAAAAGAATATTTGTACTTTTCCCACTATGTCAGACTCGCCACCGGTAAGGACCGTCGTACGTGCTCGCACCGGGCACGAGCACGTACGACGGCCTTTCGTAAACATGATTGACAATTAGGAGGACCAATAGTCTTGATGATCCACCCGGAAGCTAAACATCGTCTATAATACCTTTAAGTGTCAAAAACACAATGACTAGGAAATGATAAAAACAGAGATAAAAAATTAAAAGGTTCACAAAATAAAATCAAGTAAAAATGCTATCCTAGCTCAGTGCAGATTTTCAAAGATGAAAACTACAGAGAGAACGTTTACCTTCTACTACCACCTCCTCACTGATTCTCCTCCACACCTAATCCTTCCTAGTCTGGTCCTGGTTATAAAGGGCGTGTCCTACAGCTCCAGGTGGTCACACACAGCTTCTACTCCATGGTTGAATGGATGAACAGACAGTGTCTGTGTTGACGGCATGACATCATTGTCAACAAAGACTCTGATTGGCTTTTGTCAGGTCGCAGGAGTTCAATATTTTCAACTCTTGTGGATATGCCTAAAATCGGGAGCTCGCACGTCCAGCGCTCGTGATGTGCGGATCGGACGGCACCGCCACATACGAAAGATTTTGCATCTATCCATTGACTGTATTTAATCTGGACGTACGGACATTTGGTGACGCATCAGGTGTGAACGCAGCATTATTCTGTTGTCTTTAGCGTTGCACCCATAAAACCAGCAGACTCAAACAGCGAATGAGCAAACTCCGCGCTCAGTGTGCCCTTGTCTGGATATAAAGCAGTGGACTAAGAGGTGTTGTGCCAATCTATTCACCCCCCACCCCCCCACCCCCAAAACTGGGAGCACGTAGACATTCAGCGAAGGTAGAGTTACATTGTTAGAGACTTTTAATGCCATGATCTTTAAATGCTTTTAATTCTTTTATTCTATTCTTCCTGTTGTCTAACATTGATGTACAACTGACACCAAGTGTGTCCCTCCATGTTAAAGTGTAACTCTACTATGTTGTATGATATATCATGTAGAACATCATAAACAATAACACTGCTTGATTTCTCATTCTTTAAGTTACAGTGGGTGCTGAACATTTTAAGGTGCATTTTGGATTTATTTTGGCCGGTCCATAATACAGCTTTAGAAACTTATGTTACAGAAATAAAAACTAAAAAAAACTAAAAATAAAAACAGTTAGATTTAGATTTGTTTTTATTCCTTATTTGTGAACCGAAACTACAGATGTTCTGTATATTTATTTTGCAAGAATCTCAAACTCCACCTATGCTGTAAATGTTCCCATTACATTGTTTTATCGTCTCATTTACGCTGAAGAGTTGTTTGCTTTACGTGACACGCTTTATATCACTCGCATCTGTGCACAAATGTGAAAACCACGGCAAAAATGTTGATCGGTTGGAGCGAAGCGGCAGAGCGCCAACTTCTTCCCGAGTCTATCAGCTCAGACTATCAGCATCTGTTGTTAGTGTCTGTGTGTGTGTTTGTATGTGTGTTTATTCAGCCTGAGCATAGAGTGGCGCGATGCACTCCCGTTTATACTTTCATTTTCGCAGCGGACACTTCTGCGCCACACCTCCATTGTTCACCTATGAATATGGACTATAACATTTATTTTGCTAATCATGAAAAATGGCATACAGCTTATAATCAATCTACACACACACAAACACGATAACAGGAAATTCAGCTTCAGAGTACATTCCCAATGTGTGTCGTTTAATATAATTTTCAGTCGTTTTTTGTTATTTTTGTTGTTTTGTTTTTATTTAGTTAATTTCAGTTATTTATTTGTTGTTGTGTGGCAATGCTTTATGTGGACAACGCTACCTGGGGGCCTGCACCCCAGGATATAAACTTTGACAAAATGGGTACAAAGTCCAGAATAAGAACCCACAGGCAGAGAGAGTGATTCCAAACAATTAAAACTACTTTATTAACAAAGAGTAAAACAGACTAAACGCAGGAAAACAAATGCTATGAGGACCTGCAAAGGAAAACGACAGGTCTGGGGCTTACCATGACAGCGGTAACAAAAAGGGGGGGATGCAAACTACACAGCACCCATGAAACAGCGAACCAAAATTAAAAGGGACCACCACCACCTGTCGCCCAAAGGCCCCCAGCACCTGTCAAACAAAAAAAAAAAACACAATTAAACACATGCAGTAATGGCAGCCCTCATACCATCACAAACAAAAATAGACAATAACCCAACCCGACTAAACCAGAATGAACAAAGATTACATCAATAAAACGTGTCGGTTCATAAGGAACAAAAATATTAATGAAAACAAATGATGAATCAACATTGAGTCTGCGATTTTAAACAGTGGAGGTCGTCTGCTGTCCCAGGAGCCCAACAGGACAGAAGCTGTCACAGACACCAGCTTGGAAAAGCCACTACAGTGATGTGATTGAGCAGCGTGGACTCAGAATAGGCGGCTGATGGCCGCACAAACCCGGATATCAGGTTGGTGCATCACGCTACAGGAGGAGGTAAACATATGGCTCAGACTCCACAAAGGAATCAAACGCACACACACACACACACACACACACACACACACACACACGTGTCAGCTCTGTGACGAAGGAGGAAGCTGGGTGCATTTATATGCAGAACACTAATCACTTAGTGGCCACATTGCCTCCCTGCGGTAGGGAGAGCAACTCCACAGTTGTATTGTGTGTTCATGAAGTAATTTTGTGTATATTTAATTTTTCTGATGATATTTCTGGTATTTTGTGTATTCTTTTTTATTTTGGGGTTCACACAAAATGAGTTGTATGTCTGCTCTCTTTCATCACTGTTTTTTTTCTTCTCATTATTCTTTGTGGTGAGGTGGCAGTTTTGTGACTTTGCAGTACAGTAAATGAACACTGATCTCTGTGATGATACATCTATCATCTATCTACTTCCTCCTAATTAATTTGTTCTTAAACACAATGTTCAAACGAGCTGTGGGACAGAGACTTTGTTCAATCCTTCATCTTCCTTTGAGTGGAAACTGTGTTTGCTGAACAATGAAATAGTTATTAGCTCTGCAGAGCGAGGACGGCCTGACTGACAGGAGTGTATTCAAACAAAGCCAGGGGTTAATCACTTCTCTGTGCATGACGGCACACAGCCTGCTATTTGTTCTTTGTCTTTAATCAAACAGAATTACATTTCATAACTCACTGTAAAAGTGTTGGTGCTTTAGAGCTGAGAGCAGACACTGGGGAGAACTTTTTGGACTTACAGAGAGTTTTATTTAAGGTAAACATCATGGAGTCAGTAGTTAGGAGCTAGTGTGACACAGTGTGAAATCTCAAGTCAGGAAATGGCTGGTAGATTTCATTTTCAGCATTGTGAGCTACCGTTACAGCCACTGGACACATGTGCAGAGACACACACCTGCTGTGTTAATAGGTGCCCGTATAGACGTGGTTGAAACCATAGATATCATATATAAAGGCTAGATGCCTTACGGCGGATTCTGCCATGGCATCACCAACGGCCATTTTGCCCCGAGCAGCTCTGACGGAGTCTGTGGAACCAGAGGGAAGGTGAGTGATCTGCCAAACGTCTTGAGAAATTTACATACGATTTGCTTTCTTATAAACATCATTAACGGGGCTACAGTTCTGGATGTTTTCAAATGTTAAAATTGCAGCTTTTCTCTTCAAAAAACGACTTAATTATGCAGCATAGTTGTGTAAGGCTGAGACCACCACATGTAACCTGTTAAAACAGTTTGTTAAAAAACCTCTTCTGTTATGATTCCTTCAGCAAACTGATGAGTCATGATTGAAGTGAAGATTCCGGACTTTTGTGCAGCTCTAATTAACGTTCTGTTGAAACCAGAGCCATGGGATCAGCTTTCACATGTAACATATTACAATACTATGACTATATTAGTTACTTAGTGGAAGTATTTACAATAGTGGTCCTATATATATATATATATAGAGGTTTGTTTTATCAATCACTGAATGTTTCTTCTGGATACCTTTTTATAACTCTTTTATGTGATTATTCTTAAAGTATCATCTGAAGTATCCTTATATAACAAATATTATTTATTAATTCCACTATGTTTTTTGAATCATTTCTTATCTCTGTCCTCCACAGTAGTCTAGTTCTGGATGTGTATTTGTAAAGGGAAATATTGTATGTATTATTATTTTTTTTTTATTATTATTTTATCATATTAGTGATATCCCTATATTAAAAGTATACATATATCTCCTGTTGCCATTCTGTACGCTGAGTTTTAGTAGCTCATATATTGATTTGACATATTAATAACGTGTGTGTGTGTGTGCGTGTGTGTATTAATTGCACCTATCTGAAGTCCAATAAGTAGGTCATCCAAAACTATTGACCATAAATGTAATATAATTATCCATAAGTGCAGTGTTATAACAACACCTCTCCTTTATAACAAGGCCATAGGTGTCCTTTAGCTGTTTCTCTCCCTCACACACACTTTACTCTGCATTTTCTTTCAGTGGCTGTTAATATTGACTATCGTTTTATTGAAATTATTTTTTGATACTAGAAAGGTTACCTGGAGCATTTTTTCCATCTCCACTGTGTATTGTGTCAACCTTCAGAGCAGCGATGATCTCTGTGTGTGAGTTTTCACCTGCCTTTGAGTCTTACTATTTTCGGCGCAGAAACAGTCACCGCAAACAATTCCATATTTTGATGAATTGCATTGCATCATTGTTGTATTATCTATTAGCATTTTCCCCTCCCATTATTTATTCTCTTTCATCAGAGGGAAACGTGCTAAATGGATTGTGGGCACATTGTGACGGGCTGAAGATATGCAGTCCTGATTCCCTGGGGTTTGTACCCCTTATTAGCGAGTGGAGTGACATATGCACACATTATAATACCCCTAAACCTTTAGTGAATCCACCTCATAGAGTGCACCGCCATATAGGCCACACCCTCAACTTTAAATCACTACATTAACGACCTATAAGCTGGAAAATACAGTACTTTTCTTCTCAGCGTTAGAGTTCTACTTACGTCAAATAAATCATTAACTCAGAAGTTTTCAATAACTAGGTTTAACCTTAATAAATAATATATTTTATCAATATTTATCAGATAATAATTCATAACAGTGGGGAGAGAAACACAAGTTTAAAATGTAAATCCATCCACATATAGATTTATAAAACACATCTAGATTAATAAGGACATGAAAGACCCCCGGGCAACAGCTTAATCTGGGGCTTCCAATAGTTTTATATATTATGTTATATTTCATATCATAACGTTGGCATTTACACTGCATTTTTTCTTTAGAGCATAATGTAATACCTTGAAAGTTAAACAGAACAATTAAGCTATCACTGAACCAGATGTGAGGACTCTGCATTTCTTATGAAGGATTTGCTGTTATAATTTAACTTTTAGTTGTTTGTTTTTTTGCATATATAACCTGAACAAACACTTGTTAGTGAAATCCCAGGTAAGATTAGCAGAAGTAGCAAAGAGAGGTAAAGTTACGTGGTTAACGCCAGAAGCTCTGCTCCATTAAGACTTCCATAAATTGGAAGTACAATAGCTAATGGTCTGAGACCAAAGTCATGCATTTCTTCTTAATGTGCACAGTGGAAAAACGGGAGAGGCTTCACATGGTCTGATGGGACACATCTCCTGTAATAACCATCCATGACAACAAGCATTTCTGACTATTTGCCACATCATTAGCTCCATAAGTATAGGAAGAGGAAAAAGGCACTTATAATTAGCTGTGCTAAAGTAGCAGCTGGAGGCTACATAGGTAAATATCAATACATGAAAGCAGAGCCTTAAGTGGTAAAAAAAAAAAGTGCTGCTACTCATAAGGTTTTAGAAAATAATGATATTGTTCTCGATTAGCTTAATATTGTTATTTTCCTTCTGTAAAATATGTTTTTCTCAGTATTAGGCCTGGCCTCTGATTTTCCCAAACCCATCACACTTTACCAGTATTATATTATCTATTATATGAAAATATGTCAATGTCTCTAAAACTCAATTCATTGACCAGCCATACACATGCACGTGCCCTAAAGCTCAGCTTTCACAGATTCTCAGAGTAATGTTTTGCTCTCTGCACTGTTGAAGACGTGTCCCTGTCTGCTCTGAGGCGACCACAATTAGATTTTTACTGAAACCATGATGAAGCTGCATGGAATCAGAACAGTAACATAATGAATGAACTCCTCCAGGGTTTTTCACAAATACACATGCTTTGAAAATGTAAGAAGCCATATGAATGGCTGAAAGCAAACACACCTGATTGGCTGATGAATCTGTCAATCACTTTCATCAACCAATGTCGATGTTCGTTGATCCGTGACATCAGGGCAGTCTTAAAATTCACCACACACATTTCTCTCACAAATACACAGACGTTTCACAGCACAGAAGCAGTTTGTAAATGCACTTTCAGCAATTTGCATTATCTGTGGATTTATATTACAAGTGTGCCTCAAAATAATTTTTGTGAAGTAGAGCGTGTGCATTTCAGAATTTATATTACAAGCTTGCATAAAATATATATTTGCGAAACAGATCGTGTGCATTTGTGAATCTGAAATACAACTGTGAAACAAAGCATGTGCATTAGTGAAAAACCCTACAAGAGTTCATTCATTATGATACTGTTCTGATTCCATAAAGCTGTTATTAATTCAATGATACTCACCATGTGGCTCTTTATATCTTAATTTTAAATATCGTTCCCCAAGAAAACCTTAATCTTTATACCTTTGGCCATTTTACAACTTCTTTTGTCCCATTTTTGCCCTTTTTCAACATTTTTTAACACTTCTTTCAGGTTTCAGTTTTACCTTTTCGTATTTTGCCTCTTTTTGTTCCACATTTTTGCCATTTCATCTGAGTGTGCCCCGCACCCCCCTCCCCTCACTCGTCTCTCAGTGCAGCAGCACCAGCACCGACTGCTGCTGATGTGGTATCAACGGCACCAAATAGGTCTTCAAATTGTGCACATTCAGCAGCCTTAAGTTACTTTATATTTTTGGTCCACTGTTTCAAATGCCCAGTTGCCGTTTCAGAATCAGAAATATTTTATTTATTCCTGTGGGAAATTACGTGTGTTACAGAGGCTCATGAAATATCACAATAGAGAATAAACACTGACCAAAAAAAGTAATAAAGGAAAGCATACACAATTAAATAAAAGAATGTTAATTAAATATTGATTAAATACAAGTGCACCCATAACAGTAGAAATCATGTGCATTTTTTCCTGACTAGTTAAGGTTAGCAAACAGTTTTCTCACGAGGTCCCACCCCCAGCCTGGCTTATGTAGTGATTGACAGCACTGTGAGGGCTCTCTGAGCCTGTCAGCCCACGATTGATTGACAATGACAAACAATAGACCAATAATATGTGTCAATGACCGCTAGCAACACATTGCTAGGCCTCTGTAACCAATGACAGCATACCCTGCCCTACGCAACATAGAGAATACAGAGTTACGCACCGAGGGGTGGATTCACTAAGATCTGAAGTAAAGGCAAGGCAAGGCTAATTTATTTGTATAGCGCATTTCATACACAAGGCAACTCTGGGGCAGATTCACTAAGATCTTAAATAAAAGATGATAAATTAGTTGCTTCCCTAAATCCTTTCCTGTGAGGAATTCACTAAGATTTCAGCAATGATTAGTGCGTGTGCACTATTTACTGTAGATGAGCTTTTTGCTTGTTCAATGTGGAGATGTGAGTGCACAGAAGCACACAACGACATTTGAGGAAGTTAAATTGGAGGCAGATGGACTTCTCTGTCTACTACATAAACATTTGATAATGTAGAAAACTAAATTAACAAATAAAAATGTTTAAAAAACAACAAAACTTTAAAACTTATTGATTTTTTTTTTTTTACCTACATTAATGTGGCTGATCTGTTTGGTCCTGTAACTTTGCTCTGATCAGTCCATGGAAAACAGGCAGATTTGGACAGAAATCGTCCTATTGATCTGTTGATGCCATTGATCTGATGCAGAAAGTCTGTCAATCAGTTGATCAGCACCATTTGAAGATGATCTATTGAGCATCAAGCAGGTCTGAGCTCCTGAGCTTGTGCCATCACTGTGTAAATTACACAGCTGGTCAGCTGATTCTGGCCTGACGCACCTTGTCGTCAATGCAAAACGACAGTTTGATGGTCAAAAGATGGAGAGGAAAACACAGGAGCTCACTGGAGAGGTGCATCTGGAGCGACAATCATGGAGCTCCACATAAAGCATCCTCTGCATCGTTTAATGGATTGCAGGTAAATTGTGATGCTCTGAACACACGCAGTCCTGATTCCTGGGGTTTGTACCCCTTATTAGCATGTGGAGTGACGTTTACACATGTTTTAATACCCCTAAACCTTTAGTAAATCTACCCCTGACTGTGTCCATCTCAGGTGCACAGTGCTCACAACCGATGTGAACAGTGTTTGATTCGGTGTCACGGTCTGAGATCGGTTATGAGCATGCGCACTACCGGAAAATGAATTTATGCTACTTCCACTGAGCTTTTTTCTACTTCCGCCGTGCTGAGATAAAAAATGTAATTTCAAAGCTAAGGTTCAAAGCTAATGTTATTTGACAAGTGCTGGATGGCTCCTTTTCTTGTACAAAAATATACAACTGCTGAATATACGAGGCAGGAGAGGTTCCAACGGCACAAAGAAATGATAGACAAGTTAATCTTCTTCATGGTGAAGGGCACGCCATCACCAGACACCGACAAGAAGGAGCTCCATACAAAAATAAATAGATTATTTTCCAAAAAAACATCATTATAATATACATTACAGTAAAAAACAGTTTACCTAATGTAACTTTATTTTTTAAAATCAGTATAACCCAGTACGGGTACATCTCTGTACGTAGCAGTCACGTAATGAGATATTAAGAGGAACTCAGTACGATGTAACATCAGACCGTGACACCGGATCCCTTTCGTCTGGCAGGTTTATCTCACTGAGCCCTGGCCTTGAGTAATGAGGAAGTTTGGGGAAGGTGGACAAGAAAAAGTCGTGTGGGGTAAAATTTAAAAGTGCCCGCACTGTGTACCGTTGCATAGCCGACTGGCCCAACTAAAGCACTGCACAAAAGTGATTTTTATTGGGTGTCGTGGAAGCTTTGATAGCCAGCCAACTCATCTGCACTGCTGGACTGTTGTATCTGTGGCTTTAATGTGGGAATGGGAACAAGCTGCCAATTGGTTTTAAATAGTGCCCGGGGCCATCGATTGGCAGTTGCAGGTTAGCCAAGGTGGCTAAAATGATGACTGTATTAAGATCGAAAACTTGAACCACAAGGAAATCAATAGCCTTGTAAAGGAGAAGCTATGATAGGGTGATTAGGATCGACTTAGAAAGGCAATAAATCCACTAAAGTTTCCTTTAAGTCTGAAACCACAAGTAGCTGCGATGTGCAGCGGTGCATCGCTGACAAGCAAAGTGACACTTTTTAATGAGCATTTAGGAAGGTATTTATATATTTCTGTGGTGGAGCTTCGTGTTCTGATTGATTACTTTTAGACCATCTGTATCGACATATTCAACCAATCCTGAGGGTGTAAAGACTCAGACAGGGTTTCAAGGACTGGATTAATTTGGAGGCAAATGAGCTTTGATGGAAAGTGATGAGGCATCAACAAAAGCAGCACTCAGAGGCAGCAGCTGCCAGCTCCTGTGGGGCCGACTGAGCATTAATGCTAAGTGCATATAGGTAGAGAGCTCAGGGAGGAGGAAGATGCTGTTCTTTCTGATTTGTGTGGAGGAGTTCTTGTCTTTGTCCCAGATCACTTGTTGAGCCCTGAACGTATGTGTTGCCCTCGAGACTCACAGTCCTTCAGACGGTGAGTCATGTGGCAATAAACAACAGGTTCACTTCTCCTTTGTGAGAGGTTAAGAGAGGTAAAAAGTGGTTTAAGAAACTTTGATTGCAATATCAAATGCACACTGTAAACACATCACTTTTACTGGAAACAGGTAGAAGGGTAAAGATCAAACCTGTCAAGTATCCCTTTTTGGCCAAAAAACTACTGCTACTACTACTTTTACCCCTCTTTCCTCCCATCCTCC
Organism: Gouania willdenowi; assembly: GCF_900634775.1. Taxonomy (NCBI): domain Eukaryota; kingdom Metazoa; phylum Chordata; class Actinopteri; order Blenniiformes; family Gobiesocidae; genus Gouania; species Gouania willdenowi. The sequence goes on along the minus strand of NC_041054.1, from coordinate 29,088,544 downwards.
CGGAAAAGCATTTTCTCAAAAATATTCCGTATTACAATGTAGTAATAATTTAAAGATATATTTAAAAAAATAAATAGATCTTCGCTGTCACGAGTCTCGCGAGAACTGCCACCTGCAGTGTCCTGGGAGAAAGTACTCACGAGATTAGATTAGATTAGATTAGATTAGAATAGATTAGATTAGATTAGATTAGATTAGATTAGAATAGATTAGATTAGATTAGATTAGATTAGATTAGATTAGATTAGAATAGATTAGAATAGATTGGATTGGATTGGATTGGATTGGATTGGATTGGATTAGATTAGATTAGATTAGATTAGATTAGATTAGATTAGATTAGATTAGATTAGATTGGATTGGATTGGATTGGATTGGATTGGATTAGATTAGATTAGATTAGATTAGATTAGTGTCGACAGCAGGAACAAATCCGGGAACAACTAAAAAAAGAGATGATGAATGAAGAAACAAAGAACTGGTTTAAATACGTTGTAAAATGTGACATAGAGTTTATCTTCCTAAAGGCCATCAGGATGTGACACGTTCTGTTAGATTAATAACTGAGATTTGAACGTCTACCACAGCGGAAGGAACGACGTAAGTCCCCATGAAAAATCAGCCAATCACAAGCTCCACAAATATACACTGTTTATAAAGTGTTAAATAATGTAAAGTCTGTAATAAATGTGTCTATAATAAGTCATTAGTGAATACCAGAGAACCACATGAGTGAGTATGAGAAAGTATAAGAAAATATATAATAAAATTAAATATTAATGTCTAATTTAAAGACAAGCAATGTGAAATTAACAGTAAATATGCAACGTGTTGACTTGTATGTGAATTGTAAGTATATTAAATAAATAAATGTGCTTCGTATACACATTTATGTTTTTATTTAGGCTGTTTTATAATGTAGGAATTAGGGCTGGGTGATATATTGAGATTCAAGATGTATCTCATTTTCTATTTTGCTGATATAGAAAACAAGCCACACTATAGAACTCACTCACACATGCTGTCCCTTACAGGCGAAAAAGCCAAAAATGGCATATGTATAAAATAAATGGATTGTCAAAACATAAATAAAATAACACCAACAAACAAGTATAAGTATAGCTACGTTTATGAAATCTAAAACATTACGTTTAATCTGATTAATCGGATATGATGTGATGCATTTGATTGTTGTCTGGTCATTTCAGTTTTTGTAGTTTCATAATGTCCGTTGATCATTTCCAAACAAAAAATAGTAATTTACTCAGTAACGTTTGGGTGTAGAAATATAATGAATTACTTAATGTACTAACTGCAAGCACAAGTAAAATGACTAATTTAAAAATATACTGAAAAAAGTACAAGCACCCATAAAAGCAACTCACTTACAAAAAGGTGAGTACTTGGTTATTGAAGAGGGAGAAATGTCAGATCATTGAGTTTTGTTTTTTTTTTCAAAGGACAAACGAAGGGTATGTGCCTCCCTCCCACACTGCTGGAGATCCATGTGAGCACATCCATCAAGCAGTCGATCCAAATGCAGTTTACCAGCTGCCCTCCATTGTTGCTGCTCACAGGGCGCAGTAGAGCAGCGCCATGCAGCATCAATATCCAGCTGAAAGCTGCAGGATCTCAGCAAACAGTTCCCAGGGATGACATTTTTTAGACGCTATCGGATACATTTGATTTATTGACCTTCTTTAGCTTTCCACATCACTACTGAGATATTAGCTTAGTCGTGAGCCGCTACTCCTCTACAGTATGTAGCATTAGATTAGGGCTTACACTGGAAAAATCTAAATCAATAATCTGATCATTCAAATGTAGACTGTGTCCCATGTGGAACTATTATTTTCATAATTGATTAATTGATCAATAAATTAATCAATTAATCAATGAATCGGACAAAAAAAAAAAAAAAAAAAAAAAAAAACACCACATTTTTAATTTCAGCTTCTTTTTTTGTCCCATTGTGAATGTAGTGAAAGGTCAGCCTATAGTAGACTTCATTAGTTATCCATATATCAGCAGTAACAGCATGTTTGCTGTTTGTCTGAATTTCACTTCCTTTAAGTCTCTTAATATTTTCTCTTCATGAGTTTTATAAAATGTGTGGTTGAGGGCAGAGTGTGACCTGTCACTGATAATCATGTAGTGGATGTTCTCAGTCACAGCTTCTCTCTGTGGTTACAGGATGTTTAACATCATGAAACCTGTCATTGTTTGATTTTTTCTAATAAAATGAGAAATATAGTATAGCATTAGTATGTAATATTGCACAATTAACAACAGCTCAATAATTAACATGTTTTTTTTTTTTTTGCTTTATTAGGTGAAGGCAAATTAGTAGCCCAGAGAGCAAAACACATGTGCATTAGTGAAAAACCCTGCAAGAGTTCATTCATTATGATACTGTTCTGATTCCATAAAGCTGTTATTAATTCAATGATACTCACCATGTGGCTCTTTATATCTTAATTTTAAATATCGTTCCCCAAGAAAACCTTAATCTTTATACCTTTGGCCATTTTACAACTTCTTTTGTCCCATTTTTGCCCTTTTTCAACATTTTTTAACACTTCTTATAGGTTTCAGTTCTAGCTTTTCGTATTTTGCCTCTTTTTGTTCCACATTTTTGCCATTTCATCTGAGTGTGCCCCGCACCCCCCTCCCCTCGCTCGTCTCTCAGTGCAGCAGCACCAGCACCGACTGCTGCTGATGTGGTATCAACGGCACCAAATAGGTCTTCAAATTGTGCACATTCAGCAGCCTTAAGTTACTTTATCTTTTTGGTCCGCTGTTTCAAATGCCCAGTTGCCGTTTCAGAATCAGAAATATTTTATTTATCCCTTCGGGAAATTACGTGTGTTACAGAGGCTCATGAAATATCACAATAGAGAATAAACACTGACCAAAAAAAATAATAAAGGAAAGCATACACAATTAAATAAAAGAATGTTAATTAAATATTGATTAAATACAAGTGCACCCATAACAGTAGAAATCATGTGCATTTTTTCCTGACTAGTTAAGGTTAGCAAACAGTTTTCTCACGAGGTCCCACCCCCAGCCTGGCTTATGTAGTGATTGACAGCACTGTGAGGGCTCTCTGAGCCTGTCAGCCCACGATTGATTGACAATGACAAACAATAGACCAATAATATGTGTCAATGACCGCTAGCAACACATTGCTAGGCCTCTGTAACCAATGACAGCATACCCTGCCCTACGCAACATAGAGAATACAGAGTTACGCACCGAGGGGTGGATTCACTAAGATCTGAAGTAAAGGCAAGGCAAGGCTAATTTATTTGTATAGCGCATTTCATACACAAGGCAACTCTGGGGCAGATTCACTAAGATCTTAAATAAAGGATGATAAATTAGTTGCTTCCCTAAATCCTTTACTGTGAGGAATTCACTAAGATTTCAGCAATGATTAGTGCGTGTGCACTATTTACTGTAAATGAGCTTTTTGCTTGTTCAATGTGGAGATGTGAGTGCACAGAAGCACACAACGACATTTGAGGAAGTTAAATTGGAGGCAGATGGACTTCTCTGTCTACTACATAAACATTTGATAATGTAGAAAACTAAATTAACAAATAAAAATGTTTAAAAAACAACAAAACTTTAAAACTTATTGATTTTTTTTTTTTACCTACATTAATGTGGCTGATCTGTTTGGTCCTGTAACTTTGCTCTGATCAGTCCATATACTAACACATAAAGTACAAGTACCTTGTGTGAGTAGATGTGATAAGTTACTTTAAACTAATCTGGTGCCTGTCAGACTTTCTTTGTGTAAAGAATTACACAACAGCATGGATATCGAGGGATGAAGCTTGTATCATCTTTGGGAAAACTAAATGTCAACTCTTACATCTTTTCTTTCAACAATTGTGCACAATGGCATTTAAAGTTGTAATATGTTCTCAAACTTGAGCAAGAACTCATAAAATCTACAATCATATTTGTCAACAGTAATAATAAAGTTTTAAATTCATTGAAAAAATATTTTCCTTTTTTTCAAGCTCAATGTTCAGCAAGGCTCACCCCCCTTATGCCCCCCGTGATAACGTCACGCCCCCCTCCCCCCTATTTGGGAAGCACTGGATTAAAGGCTTCCTCTACTATCAACACTCATACTGCTTTATTTTGGTTTTTAATCATTACTATTGATGACACAGGATGGAACGTGTGTTGGAGATGCTTCTGATGTGTCTGAGGTTAATAACGGAACATCTGATGTGAATTGGAGCGGCCACAGCCTGCAGTCAGCTGGACTATGATGATGATGATGATGCTACGCAGAAACACTTTAGGAGAGAGACCAGATGTTGGAGAAAAACCTTTAGTGATTAGGGATGCACCAAAATAAAAAAAATGATTGTCCAAAAACTGAAAACGTAAACACCGGGAGAAATTGAAGAGGAATAAATCAATTAAAAATATATTAAAATATTTATATTCCAACAATACACAATATAATATGAAATAAAAATATTACCGTAATTTATGAACTATAAGCGCTACTTTTTTCCCCACTCTTTGAACCCTGCGGTTTTCAAGCTTCATGTCGCCAGAAAATAGAGCTCTGTCAGAGAGAGTTGAATGAAGTAAAAGTCAGCCATTGAAGGAAACAATAAACAGCATAATGTTGCTAAATCACTACGTTAGGTTTGTTCAGGTGGGATCGGTGCTCTGGACTCTGAGGCTGATGGAGAAGCTGACGTAAGGAGGACGGACAGACGGAGACACAGTGGAGATCAGAACAGCCTGGATACAGTGAAAATCAGACAGTTTGTAATAAAAGAAACAATTCCCAACATAAAGTTGTCAAATAAAATGTTTAGCTTGTTCAAAAGCGATCACGACTGTATTCTGACTCAGAGTGTGGACTCGCTGTGATCGATCCACAGTAGAATAGAGGGAGTGGTGTATCAGTCTGGATCCAGTAAAAAGTCACCATAAAAAGCTGTAAATGGACTGATGTGTAGATGTGGAGCAGTGAGAAGGAGACTTCATTTATAGATGGAATCTTATTCGTTAAAACATCGAAATCTCTGTTAAACCTAACATGAATCTAGCAGCCCGCCTACCTGTGGCTGAGTCATTTGAAGGGCATACTCATCAGCCAATAGGGTGAGGCCAATGTGATGATGCAGCCTTTGTGTGGATGTTTCTTAAAAAATTTCTACATGATTGGAATGTGGCCAATATAGCGGTGCAATTTATAGTCTGGAAACATTTTCAAGACAGAGAGAGAGCAGATTGCAACATACACAGAGCACAATTAGGGATGATGTGGATAAAGTGATGCAATGTTAGCTTTGATATGTTTGCTCCTCCTTTAGTTTGCATGAACTACCAATGTATTTGTAATACCCCGTCAGCGCGGGATATATCAGTTCTACTTTGGCAGGTGTGAGTAGTAGGTCACACACACACACACACACACACACACACACACACACACACACACACACACACACACACACACACACACGCCAATGGTGTGAGAAAGATCTCATGAGAATATTGATGTTAGTTGTACCAAATAAGGAAAAGTCATGAAATATGAATGAAAAAAAGTCAGATATTAATATTTTTTCAATTATAAACATAATGGGAGGGTTATTTAAACTGAAGTGTTGGCTGGACTTTATTCAAATAAAATGTGAATACATTTGACATTGAATGTTAACTTGTTTGTTTAATTTCCCTCATTCATTTATATAGTTGATTCCCTTACAAGAAACAGATGGAACCTATCGATGCTCACCTGCACTGTCCAGTATCCTGGGATTTATTTCACTCACACTGGTTACTTATTATTATTTTGAATAACAAGTTACTGAATCAATTTTAAATCACTGAATATGATCGAATCATTCTAAATCAACCAATATCATCCATGAATCAAATTGGCTACAACAACCATTACAGCCCTAATCTTTATGGTTATACATGATTTTTGGATTGAGCTGGCAGATAAACAAACCATAGAGGACTCCAGTTTGACAGCAGAACAAATCTACCCTTGAATCATGGGGTTAAATTAATCAAGTCTTGCAAAACACTTTATCTGAAAAAGCAGCAACAAAGGATACCAAAGAAATTCTCTGATGGGTTTGTTGGTTTAAAGATACTTATTGATTTTATGTTCATGTGAAAACAGTACACACTTTCTTAATATTTTTGATGCACAACCTTGAGATTTAATCTGGCAGAACAAGCGGACCAATCGATACATTTCCCTGTCTGTTAGCTAATGCTTGTTCTTTCTTTATCGCAGCAAAACACAGGCCTCAGACTTTTTCTCAGCTTTAGTCTCTATTGGCATTTTAATCACTTTTCCTCTTAGCTGTCCTGCCATTATGAATAATGTTATCTAGTGGAAAGACATGACATTTGTTTGAATCAGAGCTAATTTGGAAGCTAACCACTTTGATGTAGAATTTTCATGTTTTTGCTGGTTCAGCTTGACTGTCAGGTCACATTATATTCACAGCCTGGAAAAGAAAGCTACTCATGATTTATCCAGTGGTTAACACTGTGAGACTCACTCTCTATGGAAGCTACTCACTCAGCATTATGTCTTGTACCTTGCTTTATATCACAAATTGGCAACTATGATGGATCAGGGGCCACATGCGGCCATTGGTCTAATTATGTACAGCCCTGTATGCAACTGCACAAAATGACGCAAAACGCCTCCAGAAACACGAAACTGCAACAAAAACACACATTAGCATCTAAAAACACATGAAATTTATAACAAAAACTCAACTATAATACATAAACATTTTTCAGGCCCAGCCCTGCTTAGCTTCCAAGTTCAGATGAGAATGACCAATGACAGGCAGGTATGGACATATTATGGGGCCAACGTCAGGATAACTCTGACTTACAGTCAGGGTCGGCCCAGGTAATTTAGGGGCTCTAAGCAAAATCAGTACAGGTGTATTAGGGCCATAGTGCGCAGCGCTCACATTTTTTTTTTGGTAAAATAAAAACATTTTGGTGTGTATACACCTTTATTTTATTTGTCATTCCTGTTGATTGAAACTTACACTAGATGGGTCCAAACCTCAAAACTGAAAAGACAAAGACATTCTGCAATTCCTTCTTTTATTTTGTGTAACATGCAATCATTGCTTGTCAAAAGTAAGGTAAAATAGTAAAAGTGCTTTTAAATTCAAGTAAAAAAACACTCCAAATGTAAGTGTTGAACAAAAAAGTTAACTGAAATATTTAATTCTCACTGCAGACCAAACACACCCGAGTCATTTAACAAGCAAACACAACCTCTGTTTCGTGCATACGCAGTCAAATCCCAGTGGTGGTAGAGAAGCCCACAGACGGGCCACCGCGTTTTTGTGAAAAAAAAAATATTTTGGAATTATGAATATTTTGTGTTTTAATAAGCCATTTATTAGCTATACTTAAACGTAGAGTCTTACAAAAAGGCACAATCTTGAAATACGATTTTAACAAAACAAAACAAATACAATTCAAATAAATAATATCAATTGTTTTCACTTAAGTTAAATCCCAGTAAATTTTAAAACAAGCCACTGCTGGTCACATTTAAAAGTAAAATAAATTAACATAAATAAAAAAGTGCAAACATGGCCAATGAAAAAGAGATGCTATGCTAGCAGACAGAGCTAATAGAAAAATGTGACTTTTACAGATATTCACGCAATATCAATGATATTCTTTCAGTGCTAAAGGGGCGAGGAATCATTTATGAACATGTTTACGAGTAGAAGGCAATTACAGTTTTGATGCACGCAATGCACAGCAGTACCAGTAACATGCTAGTGGGGTTGCCAGGTTGGGGGCCTTCTAGTGGCCAAGGGGCCCTGAGCAGCCGCTTAGTCTGCGTATAGCAGTGGTCCCCAAACTACGGCCCGCGGGCCGGATACGGCCCTCCTCCACATTTGGCCCGGCCCCCTGAACAATACCAGAGACACCTTATGATTTTTTTAAAGTCTGGCCACGCGATCGAGATTACCCGCATAGAACATGACATGCTATTCCACCCTTCTGCAGTGTGTGCCCCTCCCTCCCTCCCTCCCCTCCCCTCCACTCCCCTTCCCTCCCCTCCTAGACTTGCCCCTCCCTGTTAGAACAGAATAATGGCGAAAAGGTTAGGTAAGAGAAAAATTGATTCTGAATGCAGGGTATTTAACCTGCAATGGACAAACGATTATTTTTTTGTTCAATGCAAAGAAAAGGCTGTTTGTCTCATCTGTCAGGAGGCGGTGGCAGTATTTAAAGAATACAACCTGCGCCGACACTATGAATCCCGTCACAAAGACAAGTATGATAGCTTGCAAGGCCAAATGCGCGCAGACAAACTCGCAAAGCTAAAAAGTGGACTGTTAACTCAGCAGAATACATTTGTACGCCAAGCTCAGCTGAACCAGGCATCCATTCGGGCCGGCTTTCGGGTTGCTCAACTGATAGCAAGCAGCGGTAAACCTTTCACTGATGGAGAGTTTGTCAAGAAATGTTTGAATGCTGTCGTGGAGGAGGTGTGTCCCGATAAGAAAGATGTTTTTAATGCCGTGAGTCTGTCAGCGAGTACAATCACCAGACGCATTGAAGAAATCGGGGGTAATGTATATGCCCAGCTGCAGCAGAAGACGAAAGAATTTTACTTTTTTTCATTAGCAATGGATGAGAGCACGGACGTGCAGGACACGGCGCAGCTGCTCATTTTTATTCGTGGAGTTAGTGCAAACTTTGAGATGTGCGAGGAGCTGGCAGCCCTCCAAAGTCTCAAAGGGACTACAACGGGGGAGGATATTTTCGGCAAAGTATGTCAAACCATGGAAGAGTTGGACCTGGACTGGTCAAAGCTTGCCAGCATTACGACTGACGGGGCTCCTAGTATGGTGGGCGCGTCTCGGGGTCTAATAGGACGCATGAACCGGGAGATGGAAAAACGGGGTCTCACCGCCCCGCTACAAGTCCACTGCCTAATTCACCAGCAAACACTGTGCTGCAAAGTGTTGAAGTGGGATTCTGTCATGAAGGTTGTGGTGTCATGCATAAACTTTATCAGAGCAAACGGACTTAAACACAGGCAGTTCCAACAATTCCTGACTGAACTGGAGTCTGCGCACGGCGATGTGCTGTACTACATGGAGGTCCGATGGTTAAGCCGGGGCAGAGTTTTGAGGCGTTTTTACGAGCTGCTACCCGAAATTAACACATTTCTTCATTTAAAAGACAAAACAATCCCAGAGCTGATCGACCCAGAATGGAAATGGCACCTCGCCTTTTTAACAGACATGACAGAAATGCTGAACAGCCTCAACTTGCAGCTACAGGGCCAGGGGAAACTCATTTGCGACATGTATTCCCACATAAAAGCATTTGAGGTGAAACTAGCGCTGCTTTTGGAACAAGTGAAAAAGCACAACTTCATCCATCTCCCTGCTACCCAAAACCTCTCTACAGAGAACCCAGCGGTCCCGTTCCCAGCTGAAAAGTGTGTGGAAGCACTGGAAATGCTGAAGGCGGAGTTCGGTGTGCGATTCCGTGAACTACATGTTAATGCAAAAGAAATCCGTCTTTTTCAGAACCCCTTTGTTGCCGACATCGATGAAGCCCAGCCTTCTTATCAGTTTGAGTTGGCTGAGTTACAGAACTGTGATGTTCTGAAAGACGCATTCAAGCCCAACAGTCTCATTAACTTTTATGCCGCCCTCCCAAACGACACGTACCCTAACATAAAAAAACACGCAATGAAGATGTCCACACTTTTTGGCAGTACGTATATTTGCGAACAAACCTTTTCACACATGAAACACCTGAAAACTCCGACTAGATCAAGACTGACAGATGAACATCTGCATCAGTGTTTGAGACTGGCTGTGACTAGAATGGAACCTGACATTAGCCTTCTCACCAGCCAGATGCAGGCGCACAGTTCACACTGATGAACATACAGGTAAGCTCACTTTTCTGACTTGAATGAGTCATTCTGAGTATAAACAAATATAATCATAAAAAAATCTACTGGGTTAAAATCCATCTCCACAACCATACTGGTAGTGAAATGTATTGTGCTGTATCACTTAGTTTGGTTTCTCAACCTGCTGGCTTTGTGGTTTTCACAGGGAAGTTGATGAGAGAGGGCTGCAAACAGCGATGTCTACAAGCCTACTAGAACCTACACATTCTGCTCTGACAACTAAGCTGAACTTTTACCTGTTAAGATTGTGCACGGCACAACAGAAAGTTAATGTTCCATGGATGTTTTTTCTGTGAAGAACCCAGAGAGGGTTATTTGATTATTATTTGTTTCATAAATAGTGTCATTATATATTTCCTGACTTTATTTTTTTTTGTGAAGAACCCAGAGAGGGTTATTTGGTGATTATTTATTTCATAAATATTGTTATTATATATTTCCTGAGAAGAAACCAGAGAGGGTTATTTGGATATTATTTATTTCATAAATAGTGTTGTTATATATTTCCTGACTTTATTTTTTCTGTGAAGAACCTAGAGAGGGTTATTTGTTTTTTATTGATTTCATAAATATTGTAATTTTATTTCAGAAAGTGTTATTTATTCCCTGACTTTTTTCTGTGAAGATCCCAGAGAGGGTTATTTGGTTATAATTTATTTCATAAATAGTGTTATTCATTTCATTAATAGTGTTTTTATTTATTTCCTGACTTTGTTTTCTGTGAAGATCCTGGAAAGGGTTATTAATATTTGGTTATGTGTGGCCTTCTGGAAAACAATAAATGTGTACGTTTAGGCACCCCTGTGATCGTCACACTTTTTCTGTTACAAACTGACCCCGGCCCCCCATCAGAGAAGGGAAAAGTTATGTGGCCCTCACAGCAAAAAGTTTGGGGACCCCTGGCGTATAGGCTGGTAGCGTCCGTATTTGGTTTCGAGACGCAAAATAAATGTTCCTGCTGGGTTTTTCTCTTGTTGTTATAGCAACCATTGGCTTTATGTTCAGAAAATGTAGACCAACAGAACACTATTGCAGAGCAACAGCTAACAGAAATCAACGAATGTGCGTCATATCCTGACCAAAATGGGGGATCTCTATAGTTTATGTCCCAAGGTATAAAATCATTCTATAAAGTTATTTTAGTTTGTTTTTTTATACTAGTACAGTGCCAGAGGTGTACATACTCTGTACTCTGTAGTGTTATGAAGGGGTATATTTGTAATTTTGTTTAAAGCTGTTGTATCTATATAAATCTGATCATGACAATCAATTGTTTTTTTTTTTTTTAACCATTGGTCGATTTTTTATCGATGGCATTTTTTAAAATCAGTACAGCAATCTCTGTGGATGGCTAATTCAGCACTGGTACATCTCAGTACGTAGCAGTCACGTACTGAGAATGGAAGAGAATCTCAGTACGGAGGTAAACTCAGACCGTGACACTCTCACACATCAGCCGTGTGTGTGAGTGTGTGTGTGTCTCTGTGTGTGTGTGTGTGTGTGTGTCACTACCTGTCCGTAAACTCCTCCGTGGGCGCAGTCTCACACACATGCACGCACATCTGCCGCACGCGCGCACCTACTGCGACTTCAGACCTTTGCTAGTATATCACTCACCCTTGCGCAGAACAAACGATAATCATTGTGGACTCAAAAAAGTTGCAATCCTCTGTCTGACGATGCCGCTGCGCACAGTAATGGAGACGGAGGAGGAAGTGAACTCCGTGACCCGTGATTTAAAGGAAGTTTGGATCACAGGGATCATTTTAAATAACCATGAAATATTAACTTAACTTTTAGCAGTACAAAATGTCTTTTTTAAATCCAAACAAAATGCGACAGTGACGTCATGAACCCGGAACCGGAAATACCGCGCTCAGTATAGAGAGCGAGGTATAATCTTAAAATTACATTTTGAGCATTTTGCAACACCAAATTACTCCAAAATAACGGATGCACACACTTGCGGTATTTGGAAGCCGTTGACAAAGTTTCAGGCCAAACTCATACCGTGTCAGGGAGATATTCACTAAACAAACACACTTACACACACAGCCTTTGCTGCTCTATATGTACTAGTACAATGCCCGTCAGAGAGTATGCATTCATTTGGGAGCTTAAGTAAAGTTTATTATGGCCAAATGAGTATGTGTTTGAAGGTTGGATGTACAAAGAGGTATACATAATCTGTACTCTGTAGTGTTATAAAGGGGTTTATTTGTGGGTGCACAGTAAAATAGTGTGTGTAATTTCCCTGGTTTAATTCTGAGACATGAACATGATAAATGTGTTTGTTGTTTTATTTTTTACTCACTTTTATATTTTTTGTTTGGTGTATTTTTCTGTAATGTATGTTTTTTAGAGTCATTATGTGTATTTTTGTATCTTTCTGTTGTGTTTTTGTGCATTTTTGTATAAATGTGTTTGTTGTTTTTTTTTTACTCATTTTTACATTTTTTGTAATGTATGTTTTTTGGAGTCATTATGTGTATTTTTGTATCTTTCTGGTGTGTTTTTGTATAATTATAGTTTTTTGTTGCCATTGGCATGTGATTCTGTTGTAATTTTGTGTATTTTTTTTAGTTTTATGTATTGAGTCATTTTTATATTTTTGTTGTTTGGTGTATTTTTCTGTAATGCATGTTTTTTGGAGTCATTTTGTGTGTGTTTTTTATCTTTCAGTTTATTTTTTAAATTACTGTTTTTGGTTGCCATTATAGAGTGATTCTGTAGTCAATTTGTGTACTTTTTGTATAAATATTGTTTAGTTTTTTACTCATTTAGTATATTTTTATTATAAATAAATAAATACCTTGTGTGTGTTCCCGTGAAATGTTTGAGACGCTGATAACCAAACTCCATATACATTGTAGCACCAATCAGAAAAGTAACAAAACTGCGCAAAACAATACGTAAAGCTCCAAATTACATGAGTAAGTAAATTAAAGTATTATCTACAATTCAGCTGTCTTTTTTTGAAAAACAATAATCATTTTTTACCTTTGAACCGAGTGGTCAGAGCTTAGCTTCCATGCACGGCACCACAGAGAATCCACAGTTTTCCAGATGGAGAATTGAACAGGTTGAGAAAGTTGTCTGCAAAAGACTCACCAGTGGCTGATGGTTTTAAATGATCTATTCAGAGAGCTCCGTGTCTCGGTCTAAACTATCTTCTTCTCTATCGCTCGTGTGTTTACAGTCCGTGTCTGCTTGGCTGTGCGCAGCAATTGGCTCTGGCTGCACACGTGACTCTTGCTCGGGTGAGGAGCTGTGCAGTGAAATAGATATAGATGGTGCGCTAGCGCCCCCTCACACCCTGAGGTCAAAAGCTGAATAGGTTTCATTTCGGGGCCGTCCAGAAGTGAAATAAAATTAAAATAAACATTTTGAAATGATCAAATTACTCCAAAATAACAGATACACACACTTGGGGTATTAGGAACCCGTTGACCAAGTTTCAGGTCAAACTCGCACCGCGTCGTTGATATATTTGCTCTACACACACACACGCACACACACACACACACAGACGTTCCTTGCTTTTTAGATAGATATTGATTTT